>NW_020175536.1:4875399-5120802 GCF_003031525.2 Neophocaena asiaeorientalis asiaeorientalis | reverse complement strand
GGAAAAAAAAAAAAAAAATATATATATATATATATACTGGCTAACACGTTCACTTCAATCTTGAGCACTCTTGGCCCAGAATTGCAGAAGAGAAAGATGGGGACAACCTGCAGGGGTAGAGAAGAAGAATGAGTTAGAAATCTTACATGCTTCTCACACATGCCATGACAAACATGGTTCTGTAAATTAACAGAGATGTTATGTCAATAGAAAGTTTTATCTTTAGAGCTATTCCTTTGAACAAAAACAATACACATAGTTCACAAATATGTTAAATAAGAGGATAACAATTGCACTTATATTAGAATGTATTCCTTCATTCAATTTAATGTGTGTGAGGGTGGGGAATTAAGAAGACAACAGAGAGAAGTTTTGATTGGGGTATGGGGGATGATAGGAAGAGATGTATGTTCAGAGCATGGAGTCCCAGTGAAAAGGGACCAGAGTTGAGAGCCTCAGTAAATAGGATTTGTGAGATGTTTTTGGAATCTCAGAAAGGTCAGAGAAATAAATTTGGAGCTAATGTTTCCCTATTTTTTCTATAGTCAGTTGTTAAATGACATATTTCTGGAATCATATATGGTTTGGTGACCAGTTTCTAGAATCCACTAATAGCTGTGTGGCTGTGGACAGATACCATGATCTCTACTTTCTGGAACCCATGCCTCTGTAATCTTCCTTGTAGTGTGAGAGGGGACTGTGGCTTGCTTCCAGTCGATATAATGTAATAATGATGATGGGATCTGATAGCATTTTATAAGATTGTCATTCATCTTGCTAGGAGAATACCTCTTCTCTCTTAATTTTGAGGAAGCAAGTGCTCATATTCATAAGACCCATGTGGCAAGATCCTAAGGGTGGCCTCTGGCCAACAGTAAGTAAGAAAATGAGTCCCTCAGTCCACCTACATACC
The DNA here is from genome assembly GCF_003031525.2 of Neophocaena asiaeorientalis asiaeorientalis. NCBI lineage: Eukaryota > Metazoa > Chordata > Mammalia > Artiodactyla > Phocoenidae > Neophocaena > Neophocaena asiaeorientalis. Next base: position 5,119,889 of record NW_020175536.1, on the reverse strand, counting down.
AGGAACTGAATGGTGAGCTTGGAAGTGGATCCTTCCCCAGTTGAGCCTCTGATAAGACTGCAGTACCAGCTGACATCTTCATTCTAGCCTTGTGAGACCCTGAAGCAGAAGATCCACTAAGTCAGGCCCTAACTTTTGATCCACAGAAATTGAGACAATAATGTGTGGGGATTGCAGCTGCTAAGTATGTGGTAATAATGTTATATGCAGCAACAGAAGACTAATTCACTGAGCTTGGGGCATGTCACTCAACCTCCCTAAGCCTAAAGATTTTTTTCATCTCTTCCTTATATTGTCCCTTTTTGTAGGCTAGCTGCATTATATCAAAGTAAGTTCATTAAAAAGAATTCTACAGAGCATCCACACCATGAGGTCCAAGGATGCAGCTTCCTGAAAGTTTCACAAAGAAAAATGTATATTGTACTTAGAGCATAATTTCTCTAAGTGTTCCTCAGAATACTAAGTTTGCTGGATGTTAATAAGTGTTACATAAAAAGTGTTTTCACTTAGCTTCCCTGATGGTGCAGTGGTTAAGAGTCCGCCTGCTGATGCAGGGAACACGGGTTCGTGCCCCTGTCGGGGAAGACCCCACATGCCGCAGAGTGGCTGGGCCCGTGAGCCATGGCCGCTGAGCCTGTGCATCTGGAGCCTGTGCTCTGCAACAGGAGAGGCCACAACAGTGAGAGGCCTGCGTATCGCAAAAGAAAAGAATAAACTAAAATTAACCAGAGTGCTTTTTTTCCCCCAGCTTTTCAGATACTCAATCAGCATCATTCAGCTTTTCATTGTCAATCTCTAAAAAGAATTGAAAACTAAGAAGCTTGACCAAAAGTTGTCCGAGGAAGTACCTGAGGAGGAGATGAAAATTTCCTAGGAAAACCATTTGGAATCTACTCCAAAAGAAAAACAAATGGATGACCAAGGTCCATGAGGCCTATGATATAAAACATGCCTATAGAAATTTCAGCCAAGAATTTTTTAAATGATTATTGTTAAATATCCATCTCAGCAATTAAAACAAATTAGTAACCTGACAGATTTCATCAGATTTTAAGCTCCCTAGGGTCATGCAGACATTCTCCTCCACAATTTGGGGCATAGGGATAGAAAAGTTTAAGAAGTGTCACTTTAATGCCTTAGCTGGACTTGGATATCCTGTGTTGAGAGTCAAAGACTGAAAGTTGGGGTGTGACAGTGGAGCAGGGGGACACTAAAGCAGTAGGGAAGAAAGCCAACAGGAGGATTCCTGTCACTTACAACCTAACCAGCTTGCAAGTGGGCATCAAACCAGATCTCAGTTAGCTCCCATGCTAACAGAGTGCTGAAGTCCTGAGGCTGAGTCCTGAAAATGGTAATCTCTAGAAGTCATTGCTATTTTTAAAGAAAGTACGTAAAGAAGAACTCAAGCTTCCAGGCACAACAGACCACTTTCCAGTCAAGATATAACAGCTACCAAGGGGATGTTGGCCACCCTTAGAATCTAAAGGGGAATGCTTGATGAAAAAGACACATTTTTCCCCAAAACTATTCTTTTCATCTCTAAAATAGACATACCCTGGACATTGAAATTTTTTTGTATTCATTTTTTACCTTTTGACTGCATACACAAAGCAAAGAAAGTCCAAACAACTTTCCACACTTAACAAAATCACTTTTACCAGATAAATTTACATAACTGGAAGCAATATTTTTTCTTTGTTTCTATTTGCTTTAGTTATCAGGATACTTACTTTTATTCCAAGCTTTATTACAGAAGATAGAATCACTACAAATTTTACAAATTTCTCTGTGAATCTTACAATACATATTTAAGGAAATTCTTGTAGAAATAATATTAATCTTTCCTGTGTTTGATTTTTAAAAGGAGGCTAATGATGATGATTTCATAATCATGATACAGAAGACACCAGTTCTCCTCTACACATCATCAGCACGTTAATGGGAAACTGATCTGTATCCAGATAATAAGTATAAAGTTTATTATGTGTCTGTGTTGACTTCCCAAGTATATAGGCCATTAAAGATAGGGCATGGGTATTCTTAACTACAGAAGTACTAAATGGATAATGAAAGAATACCAATATATTTTTTAATTACTCTATTTTTCTCAAAAAGAAAACCAACAGTGTTTTAAAATATGTCACAAAAATTTCTTGTTTAACCAAGTTAACTGGTTAGATACAAAGATGATAGAAAGATAGGTGGATAGATAAACAGATAGATAGATAGATAGATAGAGATATATTCAGAGCCCTTGCTGAATAAAGTTTATATGTGAAAAAATACCCCCTTATAAATGTATTGGCTCATTTGCAATCTGAAACATAGGGAAGACAAGCAACTTCACCAAAGTCCCACAGCTATTAAGGTGCAGAAATGGCATTCAATTCAGATCTGTCCTAATCCCTGTCTTATACTTTTAAATACTAACTTACAAACAGTTGTAAACAAAGGTACTATCATAACACACTTTTCTTCTTCCCTCCACCCCTGAACCTATCCTTTTCTGAGTGAAATCTCAACTAATTTCCCAGCCAAAAATATTAACAATATCTCAGGATACATCTAGTCCCAAGAATAGTCCCATGTCATTAATTGAAATATCCAATGTACAGCAATCATCAAACGTTGACCCCCAGCCAGCTCCTCCCTTTGTCATCCACTTCTGGTCTGTGAGGCACAGGACCTGGGCCAGGGCCTCAACGGAAGTGTGGCTGGTTCCCAGGGTGCTACCTGTCCTTTTTTTGCTACCAGCGAGGTCCTGACATAGCCCACTGCCTCTGAGTTTCATAGGTATGGGTCAAACACCAATCCTTTATATTCCTCCTAATTTCATGGACAAAATACTGTGCTCATCAATTAGTTCACTTATTCATTCGACATGCATTTATTGAGCATCTACCATTTAGGAACCATTGTCCTTGAACCATGAACAAAACAGACAAAAATATTTGTTTTTATAGATTAATCAAACCAAGACATTTTTGAGAGTGAAAGTAAGAATGACTGTGAAAGAGAATGCTCTTCATAATTGTCATAACATTAGGCATAAACCCATCTGTCTCAGGTGGATGGGGACATAGGATCAACCTGCACAGACTGAACTATAGAGTATGTATTAAAATTAATGTAATGAAAAAATAGTATAGAATAAGGGGGATTAGAAGAGCCAGGATGAATACAGAGCTTACAGTTTTAAGCATGGTGATCAGGGAAAGTCTCACTGTAAAGGGGATAGCTATCTAAACAAACACAAGAAGGGGAGGGAGAAGCTATGTAGTAAAGGAGGTAAGAGCTTTCAGGAAGAGAAAATAGTAAGTATCAGGCCACAGTGGGAATGTACCTTCTGTCTTTGAGAAAAAAGAAAGAGAACAAAGTGCTAAAGGACTTAGGGTGATCAAGGGAAGAGCAGGGAATGAGCTCAGTGAGGAGGATAGCATTTAGGCTCTGTAGGTCTTTGTGGAGACTTCTCTTTCTGTTCTGAGTGAGATGGAAGCCACAACAGTTTTGAGCAGAACGGTAACATATTCTGACACCTTCTAACAGGATTGAACCAACTTTGTGTTATAGACTCTAAGGGCAAATGTGCAGTCAGAGAAATCCAAGGAGACTTTTCCAATAACACAGGCGAGAGGTGATGGTGACATGTGTTAGGGAGGGAGTGAAGATGGGGGGAAATGTCAGATACTGGATATGTTTTGAATAAACTGATATCAAAATTTCCTGATGGATTGCATGCAGGACATGCAAGGGAAAGTGGAGTCAAATTAAACAAGGTCTTTTAGGCTTGAGTAATTCGAAGGATATCGTTGATCAGTTTTCTCAAAGTTTCTCTCAGTTCACTTGAGAGAAAGAGGTGGCACCCTAGTCCCCCATCTCATCCTCACAGGGTTTGGGAGAGAGAAGGGAAAATGCTGTCACACTCTAGCAAATTTGTCCAAATAAACTCCTCTCTCAGCCTCTTTTAATCTCAACCATTTTGTATGCTGAAGAAGGTATTAGGCTGATAGTCATAATATTGACTCTTCCCAAGTCCTACATAGATGGAATAGCAACTTACTTTGGAATACAGGAGTATTTACACCATGTTACTTGGTTATTGTCCTTTTGATGACTGAGTTACCAGGGAGAGAAATGATCCAATTTTAACACCATGCTTATATAGATAATTACATGTGCACTCTCACACGCACATAACAAAATCAAGATCATATTTCTGACTCAAGTTTTTTTCATTTAAATCCCTGTCATTAAATATTTTTCAAAGCATGAGTTTTTTCACTGTTGCATTATTGCTTCATATGATTAAAACATGTATTTAATCATTCACCTTTTGTTAGACATTTAGGATTTTAGTGAACTTTCATCATTCTGTAGTTTGCTATGATAAACGTCACTCTATATTAATCTCTGTATCCATCTCTGAATAGTGAATCTCTAAATAGCCATCTCCTAAGACCACTTTCTAGGCATGATATTAATAGAACAATGCTAAACAACACTGTTAAAATACTTGATACAGTTTATATAATGTCCAGGAAAGTTGTCTTGATTTAGATTCTCATCAGCCATATATTAATGGATTACTTCAAAGCAATCTCAGCATCACTACTAGGTATTATCTTCTTTTATAAGTCGGAGTTTGCTTGTAATATTTTTTTTAATACATAATGATTCACTGAGGTATAACAATGAAAATCTATGGCTACATGGTATATTAATTCTAAGTTAAACATATACATATTTAGTAGAGCTAATCTGTATATAAAACTTTAAATATGTTTAGATATAGCTTGTAAAAATATAGGTACAATATGTAAATCATTTTTAATGTTCTCTCTAGGCTTAACTTTTCATTCCCCATGATTAATGGAAAAGAATAAACTGTTTATATGTGGTAAACACCTATGCAACATTAATTTTTTATAAAGCCCAAGATTTCAGCATAGCTAGGCACAGACTCTTCATTTTAAAGAAAGATGAACTTTCCATTAAAAAAGGTTTTTTTTTTTTTTTTTTTTTTTTTTTTTGCGGTACGCCGGCCTCTCACCGCTGCGGCCTCTCCCGTTGCGGAGCACAGGCTCCAGACACACAGGCTCAGCAGCCAGGGCTCACGGGCCCAGCCGCTCTGCGGCACGTGGGACCCTTCCGGACCGGGGCATGAACCTGTGTCCCCTGCATCGGCAGGCGGACTCTCAACCACTGTGCCACCAGGGGAGCCCAGAAGGGTGATTCTTGAGCAGACCTTAATGGATTTAGTTTTACCTTCCTCAGAGGAAAACATCTCACTTCAAATATTGGCAGAAACCAGATAGAGTGGGGAAATAGTCACACACAGCCATGAAGGAATAAATAGAGGAAGCTCAAGGATTTGGGTTATCCATCCAAGTTTGAAAAATAAGGGCATTGGAAAGAGAATATATTATGATGGATAATTCATTGAAAACTGCAAAGAATATATTACTATTATTATTACTAATATTATTATTAGTCCTCAAAACCTCACCAATTCTCATCTTCTCTAATCTTCTGAGCCTTTGTCAAAGTGATGACTACAGTGAGCTGTCATTCATTGCAAATACTTTTTTCTGCTGATTAATGGAATCATGTTTTCTTTATTTCAGACTACTCATTCTCAAATATCAATATACATCCAAGTCAGAACAATATACATTATTTTGCCAAAGCCACATTCACCCCATTTTTCACAGCTTATTTTTAATAAACAGCTGTTTTTAAAAAGCTATCATTTAATGAGGGCTTGTTATGTAATGGACATATAAAAAGGATTCAATAAACGTATGATCAGAAATAGTTTGTGGTAATCATTATTAACCCCATTTTATACACAAATCAGGTGAGACTTGAATAAAGCATTATGTGTGAGTTTAATAAAAGGAGAAGGTAGAATGGAGTCATAACATAGAAGTAAGTTACATGTCCTTGGTCACACAGCTAGCAGAGTTAGTCAATTTCAGAACTGTCTGATTCTCCCACACTTCGTATTTATCTTCACAAGTAATCCAAAAGCTCTCAGAAGCAGCAACTGCATGAGAGTTCTTTCTTCTCTCACTCTGCTTAGCACGAGTACATAGTAAGTTCACAGTCCATATCTGTTCCAGGGCTGAAGGTATAACTCCACACTGAAAATAACCTTCTACCAAATTATCAACTCTGTGAATTCTGATGCTTATGAGATTCCAACTCTGGTGTTTCAAATCAGGAAATTTAGATGTGATTTCAGGGTAAGAAACAAATTATCATTTTTAGAAAAGAATTTGTGCCTACTCTTAACTAATCTTAGAGTTGATTTGAAGTGGAAATGGGGGTGCACCTCAACCAAATTTTGTTACTATTGGGTCTTCTATTTGTTTATTTTTGTGTGTTTTGAATTTGAACATGATACCTGGTAATCAGAAAATTATGTAAACTCAAGAGTCATTAAATCAGACACATCCTTCATTTCAGGTCCATTCAAGAATTCTTATTAAACACAATGCAATTTTATGCAAGGCAATGTGCCAGGCGCTATGGAAATTACAAAGATGAAAACTATAAACCCAGATCTCAAGGAATTTGAAAACTATTGGTGTAGATAAAACCTAGAGTAAAATGACAAGATCAAAGACAGAATATATATCTGTAAGTAAAATTTGATAGTTCAGAAGAGTTATGGTTTCCAATCAACAGATTAGGGAAGAAAATGTGGAAGGCATAGAAATTGAATTGAGAAGGAAGGAAAGAAAACAACTTTTTGACCATCTGAAACACACCAGGAATTGTGCTTAGTGTTTCAACATTTTTTCATGTAATCTTCTAGAAATTCCTTCAAGTGTATAATACAAGACTCACTATACAGAGGGAGACAGGGAGGGGCCAGAACACAGAAGACCTTGATGCTGTGTAGATGCTGTCAGTGTTTAGCATTATCCTCAGGCATTATAATTTCTGACTATCCTGATGACTCCCCATTGCCAGTATATGTATCTCTGCTCCAGGCTTTCTCTGAAACTGCTGATGGCTGCTCTGCTCCAGACTGCAGTTGGTTGGAAATACCAGGAAACCAGAACCTCTGAAGAGCAGCCCTCAACCAGAGGCTGATGGGAGTTGGTGTATGTCTCACCTCACTCACCCTTTGACTGGAATAAGAGTTAATCTCCAGGTGTCCATCATGGTAGCTGACTTTAAAACACACTAATTTCAGGAATTTCTTGCCGTTCCCCTAACAGAGTTCCCTGCACTTCCCAAATAAACTATTTGCACTGGAATCTTTCTTCTGGAGGAACACACATTAAGATATTATAAAGAGCTTAAATTGTATAATGTAAACCATGGGGAACCTTTTATTAAAGATATAAACCTGATCAAAACTATGCTTTAGAAAATCGATCACATTTAAGTGACTTTCTTTCCCTTCAAAGAAAAATGAGCACTTTACATGCTAAAGTAGTTTAAGAAAATATCTTATGTATCTTCTATGATAGCAGAAGGGAACACCTGAGATCTGTTATCATATATTGTTTTACCCGTTTCGCTGTAACTTTTGAAGTCCAGATCAAAAAATCAGACAAGATGTTAATATTATGATCTTATGTACATGCTCTTTGGCCTTCATTTTTGGCCACACAACACACTTTAATAACCATCTTTCTATTATTATTGTGAACAGATGAAGCCATCACTTTAGAATACAGCAATTTACAATGGCATCATTTAGAATGGCTGTTTCTGTTACTGTTATTGGTCACAATAAAAACTAACCAAACGAAGATTTATTGAGGCACAATGACTACATGTTTGGTGCTACCTCATATACACAGTATATGGAATAACCCTTTCTCTCAGAAGTTTACAATCTTAATAAGGCAACAACTCACAGAAATAAAATAAAGATCAGTAAAAGATTAAAAATAATAAGGAATTCAATAAATACGTTAGTTAGTACTGAGATTTAGTTCTGATTTTATTACAATGCCTAGATTCTGCTCTACCAATCACCCTTGCATTTTATGAGCAAAGTATGTGAAATACACACACAAGAAATAATGTAATGGGAAACAGAACAGCACTCACCACCTAAGCTAGATAGAGGTAAGGTAAGCAGCCCAAACTAGAAATGCAAAATGTTTCCTTTCTCCCTCAAACCTAAACTTGATTCTTATCACTCTCAAGTTAGTACATGGAAGAAAAGATATCAAAGAGTGGAGTGTGCCAGAAAGATGACCAGGAGCAAGCCCCAGTTCAACTCTATCCCTGGAGCCAACTACAAGTGACAACTCAGTGACGGCTGTGTCCAATCTGGAGTCTGGGATATGACCGATCCTTAACAGGGGGTTGAGTGGTAGGAGAGGGTAGAATGGCAGGGCGTGATGTGAGGGAGGAAACTTTAGAGTATCAGTAGTAAATCCTACGAGAGATTTGTATGTGGCAATTTTGTACAGAAGCATGAAGGTTGTTTGCGTGAAAAAGATGTTCGGAGATTCAGCTTGTAGGATGGATAAGAATGTAATTGTAAGCAAGCAAACAAACAACATGACATCAGGTTGGAGAAAACACATACACAGGCAATGAGAGTTAGTCTGCTCCATTTGCTATAAGAAAATGCTATACACTGAGTGGCTTACACAACATAAATTTATTTCTCACTGTTCTGGAGGCTGGAAAGTACTGAATCAAGGTGCCAGCCTTTTCAGTTCCCTGGTGAGAGCTCTCTTCCTGGCTGGCAAATGGCCACCTTCTCACTGTGTCCTCACAAGGTAGAGAGAGAGAGAGAGCAATCTGTCTCTCCTCCTCATTTTACAAAGCCACTAATCCTATCATGGGGGCCCTACCTTATGACCTCATTTAACCCTAATTAGTTCACAAAAGCCTCATCTCCAAACACCATGACACGGGGGTGGGGTGGGGGGGTGTTAAGGCTTTAACATATGAAAGGGAGGGGGCACAATTCAGCCCATAGCACAACCACAGTTATGGGAATGAAACATTCTAATTTTCAAATTTTCTTGGCAACATCGTTATCCGAGTCAGAAAACCAGAACAATTCTCATCTTCTCTCACTCACCATCTCAACTGATACCCAATCGGTTCCTAGGTCTAGTGAGTTCTACATCCTACAGATCATCCAGTCTATCCCTTCCTCTCCTTGCCCACAACCTTAAATTAACTCAGACCTTTATCTTGTCTCACTGGGATAATCTCCATATTCCATTTGCCCTCACCATATATTCTGATACAAGGTTGATACTCCTACAATGCCTGTTGTCTCTTTTTTTGAAAGTAACATATATTTTTCCATTTAATATCAATACAAACTTTATTCTAGCAAACATTGTCCAGCAATATTTTCCCCTGTCAAAACAGAATTATCGATAAAATGCGACATATTCTTCTAAGCAAGTAGTTGTTTTGGAAGAAAAGATGCCTTCAGAGACCAAAAGTAAATCAGGGTTTTGTATACAGAGTGGTAAGAAAATCATGAAAATGGTGGCCCAGAATTCAGAGTGTTGGGATATACCAGCCAAATTAACATTTTTAAAAATGGCCTTTGACCCATATGAAATAGGAAACTGTAACAGAAAACCATAAAGAAGCCTTGGCTCTATGAAAGATTATACCTTCAGTGAAAGAGTGACTAGAAAAAAATTTTACCCTACTCAATAAAAATGATAGCAAAGAAATCTATCTAACCTAAGTTTGGTTTTGAGATGAGGGAATAATTAAGATTACAAATTCATAAACTGGCATTCAAAGACATGTAAGGTTCAAAATCACACCAACTGAGAGGTCTGAAGAATGAAAATCATACAAAATAAATTAATTTAAAATAGTTTCAGAACTCTGTTTCTGCAGAAACAAAATCAAGCCCTCTTATAAAAAGAATCCTCTGAATAGACCTCATTAGGTTTGCACAGGTAATGTCACAACAAGTGTTATCTCATTTTCAAAAATCACAAGTAACTCAACAGGAAAAGCCTACCCTGTAGAAATATATCAAATATTGGAAAGTCTGGATACAAATATAAAATGAATATTCAATATAATCTCAGGAATAAAAAGAGAATTAAAATTATCAGCCAAAAAGGGTAATATAAAATTTTCCACGATTATTTGAGAAAGTAACAGATGCATCTAGAAGTGAAAAAATATAATTGTTAAAGTTAAAAGCTAAATAAATATCCATTCCTAGGTGTTTATATAAAAGAAATTGAAAACTATGCCCACCAAAAGATTTGTACGTGGCTGTTCGAGACCATTCATTTATATCAACAGAGGAATCACTAAACAAATTGTGGGAGATCAAAAAATGGAATACTACTCAAGGATAGAAAATACTAAATTGATTCATGCAAAAAATGATATGGGTAAAATGCAAAAGAATTGGGTTGAGACAAAGCCAGACAAAAAGGGGTACATATTGTATAATTCCATCTATAGAAGTCCAAACACAAGCACAATATTCTATCATGATGGAAATTAGATCAATGGTCAGAAAGTTTGGGGAGGCGTGATTAGAAAACTATATGAAGAAATTTTCTGGGGGTCATCTTTTTATATTTAAATTATGGTGGTACTTATATATAGATGTATATAACTGTCAGTAGTCATTCATTTGTTTATTTTATTGTATGTAAATTTTGCCTCAGAAAACCATTTGGGGGCAATTTTTGGAAAACAACTGAAGAGAGAAATAATGAATTTATAATAATAGCTAACATTTATTGAATGCTGAACATGACTCTATTTTACACTTAGATAAATTCTGTTAATCCAATGAGGTAGGGATTGTTTTCACCCTCAATTTTTCCTATGAAAAAACTGAAGAACATAGACATTATGAATCTATTCGTGCAAACTTTCACAGCTATTAATGGAGATTTTAACCTAAGAAACTGGACTCCCCTAGCCATGCCTGGATATGCATCAAATACTGATTCCAGGCCTTCTTCAGACTAAAGAAATCAGAAACTCTGAGGTTAGGTCTGAGGCAGCAATGAACAGTACTGTCCTAGGCAAACATGAAGATTTGCTCCCTGGAACATTTACAAGAATGTTCATAGTATATTTATTTGTATTAGCACGTAACTGAAAGCAACTAGAAACAGGAGATATAAATAATATTAGATTCTATTTATATAATGTAAGACTATTAAGCAGTAAAAATAAATGCCCTTCAGCTATTTTCATGGATATGGATATCACAAAAAGTAAAATAAAATGAAAACAGCAAGCTTCAGAAGATATGTGCAGTATTATGTCATTAACATTAATTTCATAAACATTTAAAGTAATCAACATATTGAATAGGTGGAATAAAACCATTAAGAAAAGCAAGACCATTATAAATACAAAATTCAAAACAGTGTCTCCTCCCGGAAGGGAATAAAGAAATAAATAGGACACAAGGAATTTCAACTACAATGGGAATATTCCGTTGTTTAAATTCAGGTATAATTATAGGAGTGTCCTTTACATATTCTTTATGCATACAATATTTTTGTTATTAAATTTTTATTGATATATAAAAAATTAAGAGTAAGGAATGTAAAAATTCTGCAAACACCCAGAAATGACTGGTGAGTTTTTGTAAAACTGGCCTTATGCTATACATGCAGATTTTAAAGAACAGATAACACATTATGAATCATAGGTTTTAGACCAAATTTTATATAAACAAAAGATTGAACATGCCACTCACTTATTCACTAGTTCTAGTTTAAAATGAAGGACATTCAAAAGTAGTTTTAAAGCATTAATATTTCTAATCAAGTTCCTTGGAACTAAGATTGTCATTATGTTGCTCCATTCAGCACCAGTTTATGGAGGGTTGAAAACATAACTCTTGTTAATTATTTTTTAAATCATATTTATGTATTTTATTGGCTCACGGGCCCAGGTGCTCTGCGGCATGTGGGATCTTCCCAGAGCGGGGCACGAACCTGCGTCCCCTGCATCGGCAGGCAGACTCTCAACCACTGCACCACCAGTGAAGCCCTATTTTTAGATTTACAGAAAAATTGCAAAGATAGGACAGAGTTTCCATACACCCCTCATCTAATTTTCCCCAATGTTAACATCTTATGTCACCACATTACCTTTGTCAAAACTAAGAAACCAACAGTGGAACGCTGTTATTTACTAAACTCCAAATATGATTTTGATTTCACCAGTTTCCCGTTAATGATCTCTTCCTATTCCAGGATCCCATTGAAGACACCATGTTGCATTGTCATGTCTCTTTAGATTCCTCCGGTCTGTGACAGTTTATTCTTTCCCAGCTTTTCATGACTTTGGCAGTTTTTCTTCCAGTTTTACTGAGATATAATTGACATACAGCATTATATAAGTTTGTGTACAACATAATTTGAATAACATACTTCATGAAATGATTATTACGATAGGTTCAGTGAACATCCAGCATCTCATATAGATACCATATTAAGAAATAGAAAAAAATACTTTTTCCTTGTGGTGAGAACTCAGGATTTATCTTTTTAACAAATATCATTTATAATGTTGAGCAGTGTTAATTATCTTTATCATGATTCACATTACATCCCAGTATTTATTTGTCTTATAACTTAAATTTTGTATGTTTTGCCTACCTTCATCCAATTCTCCCTCCTCCAACTCCCTGTCTCTGGTAACCACAAATCTGTTTGTTTGTTTATTTATTTGTTTTTGAAGTATAATTGACCTACAACCATATGTTAGTTCCTGATACACAACATAGTGATTCAATATTTCTATACATTTCAAATGATCAACAGGATAAATATATATACACTAACACACATGATTATTTTAAGATGCTAATCTCTTAAGTTTGAATGCATTTTAACAACCCTGCATTTTTCTGCCCCCCATGTTTACTGTTTCTGACATAATATTTTACATCTTTTTGTTTTGTGAATCCCTTAAATACTTATTGTGGATGTAGATGATTTTGCTACTTTTGTCTTTTAAACTTCCTGTTAGTTTTATCAGTAGTTGATCTACAACATTTACTGTATATTTGCTTTTAGCAATGAGATTTTTTCCTTTCTTTATTTTCATATTTCTAATTTGCCCTTTCTTTTCTGCTAAAAGAAATCCCTTTAACATTTCTTATAAAGCTGGTTTTGAGGTGCTGAATTCCTTATCTTTTGCTGGTATGTAAAACTTTTAATCTCTTTTTCAAATTTGAGTGAAAGCCTTGCTGGGTAGAATATTCTTGGTTGTAGGCTTTTCCCTTTAATCACTTTAAATATACCAAGCCACCCCTTCTGGTCTGCAGTTTCTGCTGAAAACTCAGCTGATATCCTTATGGGAGTTCCCTTGTAGGTAAATTGCTTTTTGCCCCTGCTGCTTTTAATATTCTCTTTATCTTTATTTTTTGCCATTTTAATTTACGCTGTGTCTTGGTGTGGTCCTCTTTGGGTTGATCCTGTTTGAGACTCTTCGTGCTTCATGGACCTGGATGTCTGTCTCTTTTTTCAGGCTAGGAAAGTTTTCAGCTATTATGTTTTCAAATATGTTCTCTGCCCCTTTTTCTGTCTTTTTCCTTCTGGAACTCTTACAATGTGAAAATTATTACACTTGTTGGGGTCACAGAAGTCTCTTAAACTGTCTTCACTTTTGTTTTATTCTTTTTTTCTTTTTTTTTTATTCAGCTTCAGTGATTTCCACTCCTTGGTCTTCTAGTTTGCTGAACCATTCCTCTGTATCCTTTAATCTACTGTCAATTCTTTCTAGTATATCTTTTATTTCAGTTATTGTATACTTCAGCTCTGTTTGGTTCTTCTTTATATTTTCTAACTCTTTGTTAAAAACTTCTAACTTCTCACTCTGTTCATCCATTCTTCTCTTGAGCTCTTTGAGCACCTTTATGACCATTTCCTTAAACTTTTTACTGAGCAGACTGCTTATCTCAACTTCAGTTTCTTCTTCTGAGATTTTATCTCCTGTCATTTGGAACATTTTTCTCTGTCACCTCATTTTCCCTAACTCATTGTTTTTATTTCTATGTATTTGGTAGGTTGGGTATGTTTCCTGATCTTTGAAAAGTGGTCTTATGTAGGAAACGTCCTATGGGGTCCGGCAATGCACTCCCCTCTGGTCACAGAGCTATATAACTTAGGGCCCCCTTGTTCCTTGGGGAGAACGTCTGCAATTTTATTTATCCTCTCGTTTGCCTGTCACCTATCTGAAGGTATGTGTCTTGACCATACCACATCTTTGCTTCTCCTATCTGTCTTGCTGTGGATCCTTCATATCTTCACCTGTACAAAATCTTTTCTTCTAGTCTTTAGATCACTTTCATGGAGAGTTGCTCTGTAAATAGTTGCAATTTTGGTGTGCCTGTGGAAGGAGGTGAGGTCTGGTTCTTTCTACTCCACCATCTTGGCCCCAACACATCAATTATTGCTGGAAGCATATAATCAATTTTTAGCTACAGCTGAAATAAAAAGTGTTAACTTGCACAAAGTTTACCATGCTCTAAATGCTATTCTTTCTGCCTTGCATCTATTATTGCATTTAATCTTAGGACACTACCATGTCATATAATTATGATTTTCTCCATTATGCAGTGGTATAACTAAGGGACAGAGAGTTTACATAACTTGTCCAAGGTAACACTTCTGGTTAGGAACATAGCTAAGATTTAAACCCAGGATCTCTGGTTTCATATTTGGATTCTCAGTCTACAAGCAATACACACTCAGAGCTCCTGTTAAAGGCAGCAGGGTGTATTCCCATGCCTCTAAAGTGCCAGGAACAGAGCAAACACATCAGTTGTATGTTTTCAGCAACAAGAGATTCCATCTGCATTGAGCGGCGAGGGTCATGCACAATGAATAAATATCCTTCTGTGGTGAAAGCAGAAGAGATAGCAGCAAAATGAAGACCCCTGGAGTATGCAATCCACACACACATTGGGAGTGTGGGTCTACACTGAGCCGAGCAAGAGACTGGGTGGTATATTTTTTAAGACTTTGAAAATCTGAGTGTCTTGCTCTTTCCCTAGCCAAAGGAAAATTTCTTGGTTTGGTTTAAAGTTATTGGGTCTCTTTTTTCTCTGTCTCCAAATTCTATAGACACTCTTCTAATATTTATTTTTGCAAAAGAGACATCTGAGTCAATTTTTTTCCATTTTTTCCATTTTTATACTGGTTTGTCTTTGTAAATCTTTAATTTCTTTTTTCCATGTCAGTGTATTTCTTTTTCTCTTCCCATTTTATTGAGATATAATTGGCACACAGCACTGTATAAGTTTATGGTGTGCAGCATAATTATTTGACTTACATACATCACGATGTAATTACCACAATAAGTTTAGTGAATATCAATCATCTCATACACATACAAAATTAAGGAAATAGAAAAATAACTTCTTCCTTGTACTGAGAACTCTTATGGTTTACTTTCGATAATTTTCATATGTAACCTAGAACAGTGCTAATTATATTTAATGTGTTGTATATTACATCCCTAGCACTTATTTATCTTATAACTGGAAGTTTGTACATTTTGCCAACCTTTATCCAATGCCTTGTCCCCCACCCCTTATAAGTGTATTTCAAAAATCTTTACAAGACAAGTCTAGGTATGGTTTTCTTTCTACTGACTTTTTTGGAAAAGGTGATTTTAGATTTACATATCCATACTTCTTTCAAATTCTGAAAGATTTCTTTAGATGCACCTTTGTTAATTTTTTTATTTCTGATTATTCTGATTATAGCTTCAGGAAAATACATAATTCTTTTTTTTTATTATTTTTATTTATTTATTTATTTTTAAACATCTTTATTGGGGTATAATTGCTTTACAATGGTGTGTTAGTTTCTGCTTTATAACAAAGTGAATCAGCTATACATATACATATGTTCCCATATGTCTTCCCTCTTGCGTCTCCCTCCCTCCCACTCTCCCCATCCCACCCTTCCAGGCTGTCACAAAGCACCGAGCTAATATCCCTGTGCCTTGCGGCTGCTTCCCCCCAGCTATCTACCTTACTACGTTTGTTAGTGTGTATATGTCCATGACTCTCTCTCGCCCTGTCAAAACTCACCCTTACATAATTCTTAAGTTGAATTCTGTGGAGCTTTTTTATGTTCTCTCACACTTTTTTTTTTTCATCTCTACATTCTGGGCAAGTTTCTCAAGTTCACCTTCCACATCACTGATTAATTTTTCCAAGGTAATTAACTCCTCTTCACTACCTCCACTGGAAATTTTATACTTTTTCCTTGTTTTTCAATGTTTTCACATAGACTTTCCTTAATGGGGGGGTGATGGGAAGAATCTATTCTAAAGGAGAATAGTTCAAAGGTCTTATCAGTGTTTTTATTTTATCCAAACTATAAGTTGTCTGGCAAGTTGGTTTGCTTAGTCATTGGTGAAATTACCAAAGACTCAAGGGCTTTCATTGACTTTGGGACTGTGGCACTACAAAAGCCCAGCCATCTCATACTTAGAACATAATAAATATTTGGAAAAATAAAATCTCCATGATGCATGACTAATAGAGCTATTTTCTGATTCTGCCTACTGATATTTTAATTGTAGGAATCTATACCTTTTAAGATGAATGTGCAACCCTGAGGACCACCACACTGTATTCTCCCAATCTAGCCAATAAACATTAAAGGAGATACTTTTGCTGGGGAATAGGAAACAGATCTGTTTCCCTCAAAGAGAAACTACCAATCAACACATTTGCTACTTAACTTAGAACCTGCATTTAGATCCAGAGGCCAAAAGTACAAAAGGTCTTACTACATACTTTGAGGCAGGTAGACGCATTTTATTTTTATGAATTACAATTTTTTAATCCAGTTCTATAGCTCTTTTAGTGAGTAGACATTTCTTTCAGATTCTGACAATAACTTGTCTAGGCAAAAGTTTTAAGTTTTCATCTGCTTAAGCTTGAGTCTGTGGATATTTTGTGTAAAATTTGGAGATATTGTGCCTAAAACTGTAATCTAAATAACATTGAATTCTTGCTGTCCCCATTATCCTGAGATTTATATGACACAAGATTCCATGCACCTGTCCACCTCATATTTATATTTTTCAACTGGATGGTAAATTACAGCTTGTTTATCCTTTCAAGTATGCCAATAACTGAAGAAATAAGGTATTATTGTTGTCATTGTTGTTTTTTCATGGTGCTACGGAGTTGAGATTGGAATATTTTTAATCCAGATTTTTAAGAAATAGACATAGGGGCATTAAACAGCCTTTCCATCTACTTTGTTTACAACAAATTTCATTTTCAGAGAAAATTTTAACCAAGAGTGGAATACATAGAAACATTCCATTACATACTCTCAGTAAACATTAGACTCCTTTCCTTTCACCCCTTGGGTCCTTATCTAAACTAAGGAGCTTTGAAGGGCATTATAAAGACACTGTAGTGCCATTTTTATAACCTGGACATTTCATGAATGGAAATTCATATCACAGAGTTAAATAATTGGTCATGTGTGTGTTGCTGTTCAAAGTAAAATCATGCATGGAATAGGTAACTGATTTTATTTTGTCATTAATAATGAATGCAACTCACCTCAATGGATGTATTCTATAGGTAGCTTGAAGCAGAGACCCCAAGGAAGTTATGTTCCATTTCAATGAGGGAGAGAGAAGGGCTAGGGAGAATGGAGGCCAGCACCCCAGAAGAAAATGTTACTACCAGTTACCACTTAACATGGATGGGAACCTAGATGTCCTAAGGGACCTCAAAGAAAGCTGTCAATAAAATGACAAGTTTGCCTCCGGCTACTTGTGTGTCAACCAACCCATTAAAGAGCTTCAAGGACAGTGGCCCATGATCCCATCACAAATCTCACTATCATAAAGTTCTTTCTCATTATTATAAATATCCCTTGTCAAAATCAATATCTGACCTTAGGTTTTGATAAACATCATGTTTCTAACATCCATAAAATAAGATGTCATGTTTTCCTGGATAGGAGGCAGGGATCACAGAATCGTAGAAAAAGGTCTCAGTTCAACAGCCTCGAGTCTAGAGAAAAGGGAAAACTTCTCAAGTCAAGAGAGACTCTGTACCAGTTCATAGAATGGCTCATGTCAGAGCCACCAATGAAGAGTGTAGTAAAGGTGGAGACATTGCAGCCATAGAAAAGGGTGGCTCTTCTCTCACCATCTTGAAGGAGATCTGTGTATTGAATCTCTGAACAGGACATTTAAGAATGCTGCTTTGTCTTGACTTCCTACTTTGATTTATATTGTATTTCAATCTTTTTATTTTAAGTTCTTTAAAAAATTTTTTTCGATGAGCTTGCTAATGTTATTAGCTGCTTGTTTGTTCCTACAAAAGAGCAATGTGTCCTTATGGAAAGTTAAGATGTTCTGCTGAGCAAACTCAGCTTTTAAGAAACTGGATGATTCTAAAGAGTTTAACATTTATTCTGAATCTGAAATCAGCTCTTAGTTAACCAATTAAAGAGCCAACTTGTTTAAGAGCATAAACTTGCAACTAGTAGATAAATAAGTCCTGGAGATCTAATGACCAGCATAGTGATTATAGGCAGTAAACTGTATTATAGACTTCCAAGTTGCCCAAAGACTAGATCTTAATTGTTCTCAACACAAAAAGAAATAATAATTATGTGACATGGTAGAGGTGTTAGCTAACACTAAGACTGTAATTGTATTGCAATAAACCATATTGGCACATTATATCAAATGTATCAAATCAACACATTTTACACCTTAAACCTACACAATGTTGTATGTTAGTTATATCTCAATAAAAAATAAATAAAATAAAAATACACACACAAAAGCCAACATTCACAATAAATGCCAAGCTTGATAATAAGAGACTTTTCCATTCCAACTAACCAGTTTATTTCAGACTTCACCAATTACAAAATATTTAGGAAAAAGCTTTCTAGAAAAATAACAATGTCAAAAATTCACTGAAAGCAAAGAATGAGTTAAAATCAAAATTTCTATAAAAGGAAGATACATTTTCAGCTCTCCTATTATAGGAAAAAGTCCTGGAAGTTACTTGAAAGGAAATCACTGGGTTTAGCCCTTGAAATCCCTACTTGGGACTTCAAGAAACATTCAAGAAAAAAACTGCATCACCAATTTTCTTTGGAGAATCCCAAGTATAAAGTATGATGTACACTGTAAATACCATGAATAAGAGTTCATTCTGTGTGGTAGTATCCTATTTTTCATAAGTAAGGAATGTACCATTTATGGCATCAGACAAAAAATATATTTATCCAGATTTGAAGTTGGACCTATCTCTGCTTTATTTTTCACCCATTGGAATCTATAGTCAGGATTGAACCATGGTTTTTAAATATATTCAGTTAACTGTGTGCTAGCCATGGTTCTAGGGATTGGAAATACAGCAGTGAGCAAGATAGATCAAGATCTTATTCTCATAGTATTTACATCCTATGGAGAAAGTATAGTTGAGAAAATTTTAGATGGTGAAGGACTATGAAAAAAACAGAAACAGCCAACATGATAGACAGTGACTGTTAACTTCTTTAGTTTGGATGGTCAGGGAAGTCCTCTCCAAGGGTGTAGTGTTTCACTGGGGATCTGAATGAGAAGGAATAAGCCAAGCAGAGGTATAGGAGATCATTCCAAAGAAGAACAAGTGCAAAGGACTTAAGTCAGAAATCAGTTTAGCATTTTGGGACCAGAAAGACCTATTACTGGAACTCAGTGAGGAAGGTAAGAGTAGTGCCTGGAGAGGTCAGAAAGATGGGCAGGTGGGTACCTCAGTGGGCGTGTTGGGACATTTTAACAACCTGCTCACAGATCTGTAGCACTCACCAATTTTCAATTTTCATGATGTGAATACTCTCCTCATGAATAATTTCACACTCTCAAAAGCTTCGAAGCTAGCTCACAAAATTCCTGAAAATTTAATAAACCAGTGTGAGACAATCCAGCAGAGTAAGAACACTGGATTGCATTTGTTGGGGGGAAATCCCAAGTAGGTTTTTCCTCGGGTTTCACCACACTGGTTTCCACTGAAGGGAGATTATCCATTCTATTCTTAGGCAGATAAAAATATGCAGCAACCATTCTATCTTTCCTCCATTCCCACCAGAGGCAAGAAGAGTGACTTACCTGATTGATTAGTGAATTTGAGAAAAGAAACTGGACATGTCAGCTGGTGACCCTTGCAGACATTCTCTTTTCAAGATCTGTGTGACCACAAGGAGAGAACATCCTGACCTGCTCACATATGCAGGAAAACATTTGGAGGTGGCTTTTCTTGGGTAGAGTGGAGCCTGCAATTCTGAAGTGAAGTTCAGGGAAGAGAAGTCACAGGTTCATTGTGGTCTCACAGCTAAGACATATTCTCCAATTATTATTACCACTAAGGATGACATGGCTCTTGATCTCTCTGTCTCTTGTGTTGACTTCTCAATTCTAAACCCAGTGGGGAAATTAATGGGTGTCAATTTCTTTTTCTACCCTTAAACTCAACATTATCATAAGAGCAAAACGGAGTGTAACATGAGAATGATCTGACCTAATTTGTGTTTTACACAAACAGAATGCTGTGTCGGAGAAGGACATAGAGAAGTTGGTAAGAAATGTCCTTTCTAAATAGTTATAACTTAACAGAGCCCATAAGATGAGAGGAAACCAGCAAGATAAAGATCAAGGAAAAGTGTTTCTGGCAGAGAGCAAAGATGCTCTGTTAGGGAAGAGCTTGGTAAATTCTAGAACCTGACAGAGGCCAACGTGACTGGAATGAAATGAGTAAGAGAGAGATGCGCACCTAATGGGGGGAAGAGTGAGACAGGGCCAGACTGTGCAGGGCCTTGTCAGGGCTGCGGTAGCACATTTGGCACCTCTGTACAAATTGGAAAAATGTGCCTCACCAGAGCAGGTAAATTAGAAAAAAGTGCTCTCTTTGGGAAATTAGAAAAAGGTGCTCCATCTTTTCTGTTGACATAACCCTATTCCCTGAGACAGGGCTTGGGTAGCAGCAAGCTCGAGGAAGAAATACAAGCTGCACAACCAACCATATGGAAAGGAAAGGGATTTTATTACAAGTGCTGGAAATAGTGGTTGAAGAGTTTGAGCAAGTGCTAAAACTAGCAGAGTATACAACAGTTAAGGACTTCACACTGCATGAGTTTCATTTTTGACTCCTTTACTTGGGCTAGATATTAAACTTTGATGTGTCTCCATTGCCCTATCTATAAAATAGGCATAATAATGGGGCCAATTTTGCATAGGATTGCTGTTACTAATAATGAGTAGCATATGTAAAGCACTTAGACCAGTGCCTGAAACAAAACATGTGCTTCATAAATGTTTGCTAAGATTATTATCTTAATTATTTGTTTAAAAGATTATCTGGCTGGTGTGTTGAGGATAAACTTTAGAGGGCAAAGAGTAGAAGTGGGAAGACCAGTGAGAAATCCACTGTATTAGTGCAAGCAAAAGATGATGGTCTTTTGACCAGAGTGATATTAATGAAGATGTAATTATGTGATATGTGATATTCAAATGTAGTAGCAGAGGTCACTAATATCAATTTATCTATGAATATTTCATATTTCATGTATCTCAAAAAGATAAGAAATCTTTTAAAACACAAGCTTTATTGTACCTTGAGATATTGATAACTCCTTACTGTCATCAAATATCAAGCCAATGTTCAAATATTCTAAGTTGTCTCAATTTTTACAGTTGGTTTAGCTAAAAATATTTATCTCTCCTCTTACTTTATTTGGTAAAGAAAACAAAGGGTACGCCTTTAGAATATCCTTCAATCTGGGTTTTGCTATTGCATCCATAATGTTATTCAGCATGTGTCTCTGTCCCATGATTTCCCTGTATATCAGTACTTTAAGCTGCATATTCTTATTAATTCTGGTTCAATTTCTTTTCAGTAATGTGTTTGTATTTCAGTCAGAAGATGCACACCACACACACACACACACACACACACACACACACAGAAGACCTTTATAATTTTTCATGATATTATCTGTTTTTATTTGCTCTCTAGTAGATTCCTCAAGGAAATCTTATGGTAATGTTATTTCCTGAGATATTAAATAATCGTGGTAGATTTTCTGGAGACTTTCAACTTAAAGGATAGTTTAGTTGGATATAAAATCCTAAGCTCATATTTTCTTTCTTTGGTGACATTTGTCTTTTGATATAAACTATTGCAGTTAAAAAGTCTGATAATAATTCAATTTCTTTTCTTTTTAAGTGACCTCAGTTTTGCCCTGGATGCAAAGGGATTTCTTTTTATTTTCTTTGTGGGATCTTCCCAGACCGGGGCACAAACCCACGTCCCCTGAATCAGCAGGCGGACTCTCAACCACTGCGCCACCAGGGAAGCCCTCTATCATATTTTAAGTCATAGTTTTACTGAAATGTGTCTTGTTATTACCTGCTCCAGTTGGATTTTTCCCAGGTGTGTGGGTCAGCATTTTAATGTGCACTTTTACATCTTTATTTCTAGGAAGTATTCTTGATTGTAATACCTGACTTTTGTTCTGTTTCTTTGCTTGCCTTTTCTTCTCTGGGGGCAGCTACCATACATAGAATGAGTCTTCTTTGTTCATCTTCTGTATCACTTTCTCTTGAAACTTTTTTATCTCTTTCTTACTTTGTTTTAGATTTTACTATATTTTCTCCTTTCCCTTTTTATTTTGTTTAAGGACTTTTCTGAAGTGTTTACTTGCTCTTCTGTTAGTTTAGACTTCCTCTGGGAGTGGCCCTTTCTTTTCTTTCTAATTCTTTCCTAAGTTCCATAATTCTCCCTCCAGTCATCTCATGTCTGTGTAGTTCTGTTTATTATTTTATGCTGCTTGTTCATAGTTTCTACTATTTTTAATTTGTTTGTTTGAGAATTTTAGGTCACAGTGTCTGATAGTGTTCACCTGCTTCATAGAAATGTATCCTGAAATGCCTTCATTGTAGAAGAATTACTCTGCTTCTCTCTCTCTCTCTCTCTTTCATTCCCACTGTCATACTTTCTCTTTTAATAAAAACTTCACATACAGGATTTTACTGCCATGCTTTTCTAGTTCTGATGGTGCTGCGAGATGACTTTTCTCATGCTCTTCACAGGAGCCTGTGAGCTCCATTGTCTTCCTTAGCATCACAGTTTGCTGGAGACCCCTCTCCTACCATGTTCTTTGAGTGCTCAAATCATGGCCTCTCCCTTTCTGAAATCTGTGCCTTCTGCTCCTTCCTCTTTTATCTGCTCCTTCCCACTTTTATCTGGTTCTACTTTTTTCTTCCTCCCTCTTATCCTCATTCTATTAAATTTCAGTTCTACTTCTAGTAATTTCTCTTAGTTTGCCATTTTGTCCTGGAAAATTTCTTTGGTTTGTTCCCAGGTCTAGACTGCTCGAGTGCTGTCTAACTTTCACTCTCACAAGTGAGTTTGAGCTACCAAGTTTTTTCCAGGGTTTAGCTCCTGTTTTCAAATGGGTCTAGACATGTTCCAGTGAGAATCTCTGGGAAATCTGGGGTTTCTCTATCTTTTGATATTGTCAAAATCCCTTTGCCTTTCATCTGTCACTGCACACACAGTTACTGATAACTTGCTGGTTTTCATTGCTGTGAGTGGTTCCCCCACGCCTCCATTTTCTTACATTTTGGGGTGGTTGACGTACCTTACATGTGGGAAATTTGGGAGAGATTTGATAACTATGCCACAACCTGAAAATCTCCACTGCAGTCATCTCTAATCCTTGCAATCATTCATGAAGTCTGGAAGGAAGCTTTATTAAACCCATTGTGTATATGGAGAAACTAAAGCTAGGTGATATTAAGAAACTTTAACAATTTCTCAGAAAAAGGACAAAGGCAGGAATTGAACCTGGGTCTATCTTATCTCCCAAACTCATTTCTTTGTACTACAGAAATATTTTTCCTTTTATCACTGGTAGTAGGACTGCACTTTATTTCTCTGTTCATTGGTATGAAGAGAAGCAAGGATGGCTGAAAAGAGATAGGCTAAGCAGTGGAGTAGGAGGGGTCATAAGACAAGGCTGTAAATGCTATGGCTCTTCCATAAGTCACCTTGGCTGAACTAATCTTTCTCGATGCCAAGGGACTCTAGATACCAGTCTTCACTGTCCAGCTTGAAAAACAAACATTGAAAAAGGTGAAAAAAATGAGTTTAACTTGTTCAGTAATTAAGATAGATCTTTATATCTGGGTTGGTTTGCACATGATCATGAGCAGAACTAGCAGTGCAATGCATGATCTCTTAATGTTCCTTTTAGGATTATAATTCTATAATTGTATAAACTCACTACTTCTAGCATTCAAGTCCATTGAGTTTAGGCTGAGTGGGGTCTAGATTTAAGGAGAAATAGACAATGTTCTGAATTACTTCTGAGAAAGAAATGAATGGCTGATTGGACCCCAGACTTATCTGAAGAAGGTCACACAAGCCATACATGAGAAAATCATACATAATCTGTTCTCTGCTCTATGAATAAGCCAAAGTGAAGTAGCTGTTCAGAATATGAGTTACTCAGGTTTGACAATAACAAGTGAACTGTGAGGTCATGGGGTAATTAGAGATGAAGGCATTACTCCAAGGAACTGATTCTTGAGTCAGGAGAGAGTTCACAAAGGCACCAAACAACAGCTAGGGATTCTATCTGGAAGATGAATCACACACAGGAAGTCCACCAAGTCACAAACTATAAGTATTCATCCATGTTATTTTGCTTAATTTCTTTTTAGCTAAGGGGGAAAAAAAAAGATCCTGGATCATATTTTGCCCACTTTAATCCATTTCTATTAGTTTTAGATTAATTATTTATATTTAATTTGTTAGAATTCAATGTTCAATTTTAAAAAGTCGATGCATTATTAGCATCTTAATAAATGATATCTAATAACTATTAAAGATCATTCAAAATGCACAAGCGATTTAATTTCATAGCACAACTTTTTTGTGGCCCCATGAACAGAAACAAAATATTGCCTACAAGAAAATTTCAGAACTTTGACACATTTACCACATAATACGTGTCCTTAGTTCTTCCTGCCCTGGGTTAATGTTAAAAGTATATTAGCACCTTCTTAGAATCTTTGACTCAGAGTATATTTGGAAGGCAAAAATATCTAGAGGAAGGACAACACAATTTTCAAAGGTAGAAATGGGTATCTACTCCCGCATATGCACCTTAGTCTCAAGAGAAGTGTGGGGTATCTCTATAGCATGTTTAATTAATAGTTACATAGTATCACAAACTAGTAAACATTACATCTTCCACTACTTCATCTAATTATTCTTCTTCCATATTTTCCATTGAATCAACTGTGAAGAAGGCTGATCTGACATAAGACTTAAAAGAAATGGGAAGGAAATGCATACAAAATTACTACAAGTTCATGCTGAAAATTCAACTTTTTATGACATAAGGGAGAATTAGAAGAAGTAGAGATGCACATGTGTTATTTTAACAGTTAATTTTATCAGTACATAAAGTTAAAATGAACGGAACTTATAATGAATAGCCCAATTGGCTTACATACCATCACAACATGCTTTATCCAATATAGCCCACCTTTTCCACCCTCTTTCCTACCTTTTCCCAGCGCCACTAAGTTCCAGTTACACGAGTTTTCTCCCTGATCTTCTTACAAGCCATGCCTCTTCATCCCTGTTTTTTCCCTTGCTTTTTCTTCCCTTTGCCACATTCTTTCCCCACACTATTTTTGTACAAAGTTTTACTTTCCCTAAAGACCCAACCCAGCTGTAACCATTTATTAAGCAAAATTAATCTCCTCTCTGCTTCTACACAACCCATACCCACACAGAACCTTGCAGATACCTCTTCTATAGCAGTTAACCAGTTGTACTGTCCTTCTTTACATATCTGTCTCCTACTAAAGCATCCTCTCCCTCAAGACATTTGTTTCATGACAAAATGTCCTTGATATTTGGTCCTATCCAAAACATCCACTGAGACATTTGGTCCAGGATTCATCAAATAATACATTATCTTCATTAAAATTTTATTTACATATTTTTATTGGAATTCAGGATGAATTGTGGATTTCACATTTATTCTTGTTCTTCCTTGTCATGAAATTCAGCAGGGTTACTCTTAAGTCAATGAGCACTCACTCTCAAATATATATTTACCTGATTATTGGCTTTTCTATTTGGTATAACTGTTAACAATTTTGGTTGTACAAATTTTATTTTGTCAATATCATCATGAAGTTGATGGCTCTATTTGAGTGTGATCACCAAGAATCTAGGTCATAACTTGTTCATGGTTTTGTTTCATATTTCCACACTTCAATAAATCTCCACATTGAAGGATGAGGCACTACCATCAGCTTTTGAAATTTGCTGTGCCAGCCTTCCACTGCATTGTTTGTCCTGTGATTATCATTCAATGCTGATGCATAAATATTCCAAGTCTTCAGTGGAAATCAAGTTTCTGGTGGTCTTCTTCTGCCTCTGCCATGTCTTCCATGGACACACACTCTCTCTATATAATCCATTAGATCATCCAAATTTTCTCCTGCATTCTCCACAATGTACTCAAAAGCTTCATTTACTAACTCCAAAGGTACAAATGGAAGTCCAAAATGGTGTTACTTTCCATTTTCATATACTTGCATGTTATATCCAAAGAAGATTTTTTTTGCCACAGTTATTGTGAAAAGTAAAACAATCATCGTTTTACTTGTGCATTTGGTATTTGTAGTTGAATCACATTTATATTTGCCATCTCAAAATCCATCATGCACAATGAAGTGTTAATGTAAAGATTTCT
The DNA here is from genome assembly GCF_003031525.2 of Neophocaena asiaeorientalis asiaeorientalis. Classification (NCBI taxonomy): domain Eukaryota; kingdom Metazoa; phylum Chordata; class Mammalia; order Artiodactyla; family Phocoenidae; genus Neophocaena; species Neophocaena asiaeorientalis. The sequence goes on along the minus strand of NW_020175536.1, from coordinate 5,093,115 downwards.
TTCCCATGTAAATGCAAGTACTTTCTCATATGTGTATATATTTGTAAATGTCTTCTCACCCTTTTATTGTTAGTGTAGAAATCAATGGCATAGTACAACCCAATACTATACCATGCACAGTAAGTAAAAAACTTTAGTAAACCATGTTGGTGCTGTCTTGAAGATGTCATCACTGAATAATGTGGTTCTGACACTTAACTAACAAATATTGTCATAAGTTGTATACATAAGAATTCTTTTGTCACCTTGAGCACTGGAATCATGCATAAAAGAAAGTGGTTCTCCCCGTCTGATCACTTTATACTTTTCTGGAATTTCAATTCCATGCAATGAAGTTGGGTTTGGAGGTGAATGTCTGTTTTGAATTCTATTTACTTGCTTCTTTAATAAGTTTCTGGTAGCATTAACAGGACCTCTTCACACGTATCATGAGAGTTCTTTGAAGTACTTGTGATGATGTTGCATTTGGTTCTTACTTTGCATGTTGTTTTAACCTACATGGTTTTCCTTACTTCCCCTTCAACACCCACATTGTGCTGATATTATCTTGTCCCATTATGAATGATTGTAATGTTATCCAATGTTATTTTGACTGGTTGTATATGAGGCATTGCAGATTCTCATCTCTTCACAGAGCCAGTACCTTTTACTCCTATCTCTGTTAAAGGAATTTAAATGGTAACTAAAACTATTATAATGAGACATTGACTTTTCTTTTGGTAAGAATACTATTTCTGCCATATTCCACTGAGAATTTTCAAATAAAGATGTCATACTATTAAGTACAAAAAGAGATATTTTTTTTCTACTTCTTCTTATTTCAACCATCTAACCAATGGTTGCTGGTTTACTGGTAAAGAAAAAAAAAAAAAAACTTACTAACATCTTGTGGATTCAACACCCCGTTTGGCCCGAGCTGGACCAGTCAGTAGGTAGACACCAACCAAGGGTGTGGTGGTCCATACTGATTGGCAGGTTAGCATGGAAGTCACAACCACTAAAACCCCTACAAATAGCAACAGACACTTCCTTCAGTCTACCAGATCATACCTCTATAGGATGTCAGTTCAAGGGAAACATCACCCATTAACCCTGGGCAATGGTACAGTTGTAGGGGGATAATTAGATACCCAGTATCCCCCTTATGGAGGCTATTAAACCTGATCATTATGTGGTAGGAGAGCCACATTCATTTTTCACTCCTCCCAAACAAGCAAGATGCTCTGTAATGAGTTTACTCAATGTGTTCTAGGCCATTTGATACAGTGGCTTGATCAAGCTCCTCCTTTCAAACTTCTTTCTTATTGAACAACCCAGCCACATTCAACCAAATGCCCAGTGCCATATTAATGCAACTTGCATAGAGAGATCCATCTTCAGCTTGTCCTCTGTGCATTTCTCTAACTGTAGGACTCTCTTCCTTCATATACATAGTTAATATCAATCCCAGTCTTCTGCAAGATTCGAACCCCAATCCATCTAATTTAACCTTAGGTGCCATTATCAGCTAGGCTAAGAAAGGTTATTATTGGCTATACAGCCACAATACAATTATTGGACAAATAAAACATAATAGTATTTTATGTATTAATCCTGTAAACCAAAAGTATAAATGAACATTATGGGCTATTTGAACCCAAGGATGTTTTCTAAGTGTAGACATTTGTGAAAGGACCTTTTGGCATGGACCAAATGTCTCAATGGATATTTTGGACAAAACAAAATGTCCCCTAATCATTAGCTCTTCTCCAAATTAATTTGTTCTAAACATTGCTGTATCTTTAGTACCCAGATTAAGTCCTGGCACAAGGAAGTCATTCACTTTTTTGCCGTCCATTCTATATATCTCATTAAGACAAAAATATTCTTGGATGAGGAATTTTTATTTATTCATTGAGCTATCTATTTGACATCTCTACTTGAGATTCCTCAAAAAACCATGGTCCTTGTATTCACCTCTCCTGTCCAACCTGGTGTTTTGCATTTCAGTAAGCAGTATCACACTCCATAGAAATCTGGGGATTTCTTTTTGTTTTCTTCAACCCAGCACCTAAACTTTCAGCAAATTCAGTTGGTTGCAACACCAAAATAAACTTTGAACCCATAGCTACCTATATTATGCCAGTCTAAGCTACTATCACCTTTCCTCTGGACTACTGCCATATCCTCCTAAGTGACCTCTTTTTATATTTCATCTCCTTCTAGTCTATTCTCTTTAAGTACCAGAAGGATCATTTTAAAATGCAAGTAAGGTAACACATCATTTTTCTAAAAATTATTTCTTAAAATAGTAGCTTCCCATTCCACTTATGTTAAAATTCTACCTAGTTACCATGAATTATAAGTAGGGATGCCAGATTTAACAAATAATAATATAGGACACCAAGTTAAATTTGAATTTCAGATAAACAATGAATTTTTTCAGTATAAGTATGCCTTGTGCAATATTTGAGGTATACTTATACAAAAAATGGCATTAGTTGTTTATCTGAAATTCAAATTTAACTGGCATCCTGTATTTTATCTTGCAGTTCTAGTTTTAAGACCCAGTAAAATCAGGCCACTGTTTGACTTTCTAACTTTCTTTGGTGTTACTCTCCCTTTATTCACTATGCACAGTTCATACTAGCATTCTGACAGTTCCTAGAATATGCTAAGTTTATTCCCATGACAGTGGTTCTGCACTTTGTGTCCCTCTACCTATAACATTTCCCCTGGTCTTTTTGATGCCTGGCTCTTTCTGATCATTCAACTACCAACTTAAATGTCATCCTTCAAAGAAGCCCTCTCTGACCACCTTACATAATACAGAGTGCTCAGTTTCTTTTGTTTATAATATTTATTACAATTCAGCAATCCTTTTTTTTTGCTTATTTATCTCTTCTTTGTTCATATTTTTGTTAAATAATTTTCTACCATAATTTTCTTTTATGAAGGCAGGGAACTTGTCTGTCTCATACAGGATAAGTTGAACATTTATTGAATGAATGAAGAGAAAAAAAAGGAAATTCAACTCCAATAGATTTTGATTTACTGTCTGGCCTCAGAATGTGGATGGAGTTTAAAACAAAGACCGAATCTGATTGTCAGGGTTAAAATCTCAGTCCTTATAGTTTGGGTGTAGCTGTGAGCAAGTTATCAAATTTAAAAGTATTAAAAGCATTATTTCTTCATTATTAAATTTGGGTTAATACCAGTACCTGCCCTATAAGTCTACAGTAAGAATTAAAAAAGAAAAGTTTTTCATGCCCAGCAGACAGAAAATATTCAATAAATGTTAGGTATTACTATCACTATTGTTATTGCTATTTTATAAGCAACCCAATTTACCATTGAGTCTTTTAGACACTCTCCAGATTCATAACACATTCAGCAAAGTTTCCATTGGAGAAGGTTGATAAAAAATAAATGTTTAGGGCTTCCCTAGTGGCGCAGTGGTTGAGAGTCCGCCTGCCGATGCAGGGGACGCGGGTTCGTGCCCTAGTCCGGGAAGATCCCACATGCCGTGGAGTGGCTGAGCCCGTGAGCCATGGCCTCTGAGCCTGCATGTCCGGAGCCTGTGCTCCGCAATGGGAGAGGCCACAGCAGTAAAAAAAAAAAAAAAAAAAAAAAAAAAGTTTAATAAGGGACGATTTGAGAATGAGGTAAATATGGAGGAAGGCTACACAACTGTTTCCCTCACTAAGGCCCTGGGTAAGCAAGGAACAAGTCAAAAACAAACAGTAATGTACTATTTGCCTTATTCCTGAACTTTTATATTCTCAGGGCCTTCCAGAAGGTTGCAAGAAAAAAAGAAAAATAATTATTCTATTTTCCACCTCTTCTGGTTTTATTGCCAATTCACTTATCAGAATGAAGTTGGTAGAGCTGGAGAGAAATAAAAAGCAAGCAAGAAAAAGGGGGTAACCAAATGGCGTTAGTGTATGGGCAACCAAACATCTTAGGGCTGCCACTGTGTGGGCATCTGATTCCTACTACCTCATGGAAAGCTATCCACTTTCTGATGTAGAGCATCTGAGATTAGCAAATTATCTGTGTTAAAGAAACCTGAAGTGTTTCTGAATCAAATCAAAGGGACAGATCCCACATTAAGTAAATCCAAGGGAATTTTAGATACATCTCAATTCTGTTCAAAATTGAGGAAACTCAGAATCCAGATGCATTTTGTATAATTTCAAAGTTAAACAAATTGCTTTTGCAGGTACACAGTTACTGATTTAAGAGCAATCTTCCAACAGAACAGAGTACATAGGGGAAAAAAGCAAATAAAATATGCCATTATATGATGTTAATTGTTAGAGAAATTTAGGTCTTGAAAATTGATCTTTCCTTCCCAGAATGGAGAGAGAAGAAAAGCTTTTAAAACCACTCCAAACTATTTTTGTTCTCTCAAACCGAAACACAAAGAGCCTTGTTAGTCTTCAATTGAATTAAAAATAAAGTCACAGGGATGAGGAATAGTATATCAATTTTCTGCTCAAAATGCATGTTTTTAGCATTAGATGTAGTGTCATAAACATGTTGCTATTGTAACTGAAATCAAGCTTTGGATACTCTGCCAAATACATGTTTTTTAGGCATGCAAATAGTGTCCTTTTAAAACATGTTTTTATAACTCACTCTGAAAAAATTGTTCCAAAGGATTTTTTCGTTCTTTTTTAGGTCCACTGTTTTTATAACCAGCTCATCCCAGGAATATTATGAGCTAAACATAAATGTGACTTTCATTTGACTGGCCACTGCCAATTATGCTGCAAATGCCAAAGGTTTATCTTTTTTACCTGAGAGAGAATTGGGACAAACTCAGAGAGGTTTGGTCTCGACTAATCAAACATTTAATTGTCTCTGAAATTCTCTCATAATCAGACTTTTAAGTGTAATTGTACAATGGAAGGAGAAAGAAATTACAGAGTGAACTTCAAAGCAGCCATTAGAAAATGACACAGAAATCCTGTTTTTTATTAACTGAATATATGAGGATATGATACTTCCCACACACTCTTTTCAAATTATACCCTAATGTCTTTGGAAGATAGTCATAGCTGCCTAGGAAATTCAGTCAAGACTCTCCAGTTAGATAATGTCAGTAATCATTGGCTTGAAACATTTTTAGTGGTGTAGGTTTATAATCAAATTACAGGTATTCTAACTGGCACAATAAGAATAATTCATACATCAACATACTTATTAACTATTTGTCCATAACTAAAGGATTACTTTCAAGGCAGCTCATTAACCACTGAACAGAAAGAACTGGTAACTATCAGAATATAATTAGAAAATACCAAACTATGTATGTAAACTTGAAGGCATATTCATATACATCCAACCATGCATTACATTCCACAGCAAAATGTTTGAATTTGCAGTAATAAACATCATCTAACAACATATCATTAAAACTCGTGATTTATTTTACATATATTGAAGGTTTCATAGTTTAAGTTGATTTGATGGCCTAAAAAGCACACTAGTGACTTGAATGAATTGGAGTCTCCAATCATATCTAATACGCAATACAGGAGCATTTTAAGCACTGGTGATGTCCAGTTGGCGTATAAATACATTTAACCACATTATAAAATAAAACATCATCAACTATGCTTGGCCTTGTAATGCCAGCATGACTGACAATCCTCTTCACAATAACTATATAAAATGAGCTTTTAGCACAAATTTAGTCAAAATAATGAATATTGAACTCAGGTTTTTCTGGCGTCACATCCATATTCCTCCATGTATTAGCAATATGAACAGATGGACTTAGGCTTATGATTTAGCTTCTCTGGGTCTCAATTAACTCCTCTGTAAAATGAGGACAACTTACCTCACAGGATATTTTGGATAACAAGTCAATATCTCTGGCATTTTGCACATGCTCAATAAATGTTATTTCCTTTTACCTCTTGAGAATGAAGCAAGGATGTCAACCTTCACAAAATGAGGAGCCAGGTTTGAGTTTTTAATGGACACTGAGAGCCACTGCAAGCTTGAGTTTGTATTTGATATGGTTCTAGTCAACATTCCAGACGCTCCAAACAAGCAACTAGCCTTCCTTCTGAATTAGAATGTTCTAGAAGCAATAATAAAGGCAAAGAGTCTGAATACAGACTGAACTGATAAAAATTTAAATTTGCTTAATAAACCCTTCCTTGGCAGTTTAAGATACCTTGAAGAAAAGCCCTAGAAATTTCTTTTGGGGTACAGTACATAAAAGCCACAAACAGACACCAGTAGCTTATTCCTCATAATATACACCCTTACCACCACTATTCCCCTCTTCCCCATCATCACTGACTATTACATGTTCAGGGCACAGTGCTAGGTGTTAGCCACCTCTCTATTTCATATCACTATAGAATGCTTAGGTTATCATTTCTTAGCAAGTAAAACTTATGAGGCATAACTTCACAATCTAATTTATTATTTCTCAGTCTGTGGAGCATATTACAGACCATCAGTCCCTCAGAGACCTTGTGACTGATGTAAATCCTGCCTCGCTGACACCAGATTCTGCTTGTCAGTATTAACTCTGTGAACTCGTGATTCACTCTAAAGAGACAAGACAGCTGCTAATTTCTTTATTCTATACCACAAGTAATAGCACAGGCAACAAAGATAAGTGTAGGGCCTGGCAGGCTATATAGCATGCTGTAAAATTATTTGATGTGGAATTCCTTAATTTGGAAGGTGATGTTCTACTTCCCCTGGAAAGTCTTTTCTGACATTCCCTGGACTAGGTAGACATCCTTGCTATGACCTCTCACACAATATTGAGTTGCCCTCTGATCTCCTGCTCATAAATGATTTTAATTGTTGATTTAATTGTTGGTCTTCTACATCAGGCTATAGTCACTGTAAAGGCATGGGGTTTATATGTCTTCTTGGACTCTAAGGATCTGGCATTCTGCTTGGTTCATAACAATGTTTAAGCACATTTGTGAAATGACTGAAATTAGCAATATAATGCTTCTTCTCCGTGCGATTAGGAATATCATTCTTTACACTTGGGGAGAATTTTTCAACCTACAGGAGTATTATACACAATCACTTATTGCTTGACCATTTCCTATCTTCCTATTTGTAGATACATACCTACATTAGCCAGGGCCTAATACATAGAAGGCAATTAATTAATATTTTTGAATGACTAGGTGAGTTAATAAATTAATCCTCAACATTGTATTCTAAGGGCCTTAATTTATAACTAAAAGTCCGTATGCCATATAATAGATGTCTACTTTGCTCCTACTAAAGTTAGAGCCCTCCAGTGGTCAAATTCACTTATTTAGATTTTTTTTCCATTACATAGCCCATAAACCTTGAAACTACAAGTTGTGAGACGATAACTCTGCTGTGAAGATATTTTAAAGGTAAATGTTGGCTTGTTCTGTTTCTTGTTAAATGTTTATATGATAATAGCTTCATGCTTAACATTCTTCTATTAAAGTAGATACTGGACTTGATTTAAAATAAACATCTCTAGTTAACTTCTCATGTATTAATGGTCTTGTTCTTAACACTGTTCTATTAAAATGCAAACATTCTAAGACATTTCCTAGCTGTTCAAGAGTCATTCCACAGTTTTGTTTTGTTTTCAATTCCAACTCAATACTATTTTCTCACAAGACTCATGTTAAAAAAAATTAGAAATTCATAGCAGGTATTATAATTGAGTCACATTAAGAAAGCCCAGGAAGCATTTCTTCCTCTGATTCAAGGGACCATTTATGAAAGTTTTTATTTGTTGAAATATCAAGGATGACCCAATTATCTTAATGTAGTTTAGTTGACCAGAGGTAGCATGATGAGAATTCGTGTCCAGATTGTTTTTCACTGTGTGCCCAAGATCTTTTACAGCCATTTTTACATAGTTCATCTGGTTCTGAAGTCCAAAACAGCCATCTATAGTTGAACACAGGAATCTTGTAATGAAACTATTCCCTCTTAAGACCATATGGAGGCTAAACTGGCCAGCCTAAAGATGGAGGCCCAGGAGCATGAGGGGACAATAGTGTAGCCACAGAGATGGCTGAGGAGTCAAAAGCTTAGGTGACTCAGCTCAGCAAAATAGTTCTGAAAAGTTACCAAAGTAAATTCATCATACACATACACACAAAATTAAAACTCTGAATTTTTATGTTTGCTTTCTTCAGTATGCCTATATGGTTTTAACACAACACATCAAAATCACTGGAATCTATAACTTAAATACAATTTTAAAGTGTCACCTTAACTCTATTGGGTTATAAATAATAAGATGCCTTCTGTTAAACAAGTGAAAGAGATCCCTCTGGAACTTACTAGTTAGGTCTGTCTGACTCAAGAGGGCATTAAGTTAAAAAACAGAAAAAGCAAAATTTGAAAAAATGCCCACAGTCCCTTGAGAAAACATTCTTGGGTTAACTGTAGTTATCCACAAAGATCTTCTTACTAGTTATGTTAAATATAATCCAGCAGTGAACCCACAAACCCCTTCTTTTGTGCTACCAGATCTGTAGCTTTTACTGAAAAAGAAATTATACAGCTGACCAAAATAGCCCAGTGAGTGGAATCTGGAATATTTCTTTATAACCAACATATTCTTTTTTTTTTCTTTTTTTTTGGCGGGGAGGGGGGGGGGGGGATTCATGGTTTAAGCTAGGCAAAGCTAAGTGTTGGTTGCTTAGTAACCAATTAATGGGAACTTCAGAGTAATATTGGTTTACTCTTCCTGATGCCCCAAACCTTTCTTTGCTACCATGAAAATTATGTCTCTTTAACACTACTTTTATACAACTGCCATTCCCAGAAGACTTAGGAGAACATACTTATGCAAAGGCAAGTTCTTGGAAGTTGTTAAATTTCCTACCCTGATTCTCTTGAAATGTCCAAAAAGACCATCCACTGAGCTGTATTCTTCAACTTGAAAGGCAGCATCATCTTCCTCACGGAAGCAACAGAAAACCCATTAGGAAATTCCTAACATTCTGGTGTCATTGCTGCTGCCTGGGTTCATGGTTCCTGGCACTTCTTCAAAGTGTCCTTCTGTTATCTTCTTTTTTTCCCTTATTTCCTCCCGGACTGGGGCACAAACCCATGTCCCCTGCATCGGCAGGTGGACTCCCAACCACTTCGCCACCAGGGAAGCCCCTCATGCCCTTCTCTTAATTGCATTCTTCCTATTTAACATCTTCTGGATTTGGAAACCATCACCTTTTGCCTGGCCCCCCTATTAAAATGGCACAGAGAAATGCTTGAGCCCCATCAGTCTTAGTTTATAAACAGTTTCTTCATTCACTTTGGTAAAGTGTCTACTGGCCTTTGTTAACTGTTGAGACTAATTATGTGGTAGTTTACTGGCTTTCACTGGATGCACTTAAGTTAACCTTCTTTTAGCTTTATTAGGTAGTAAATTTGTTATTTTGGCTCAACCTTTTGCTTTCTTGGCTTGGCATCCTGGGTCAGGCATTGCTTCCCTATAATCGACGGATTTACTCATTTACTAATTAATGCTGCTTTTCCCTCCTAATTGTAGGTCTTCATCTTTATTTAAAAGCCAATTTAGGAAAAATGGCTTCCTTGCCTCTTTAAATTTGGACAGTTAGTAGAAATAGTCTTTCCTTCAACTAATAAACATTATTGAGTGTTTAGCTTGCTTTTAGCATTGTGCTAAGTGCTATGGAGAAAACAAGGTAACCTCAGACTCAATCTGTCTTCAAGGAAAACCCTAAACTCCCATCTTCGATTGCTTTATTTCTTCTGTGCCCTGTATTCTAAGTGTGCTGTGTTCTCTTCAGTGTCTACATAGTCAAACAGGCAGACACATTGATTCATTCCTGATGGCCTCAAGGTTTACTTTTATATCTTGCTGTTAGTGTTCTGTACCCTGCAACCCAGGGAAGGCCAAAATTTTCTCTCAACAACTGTGTTCTCAAACCAGGCCATTTAAATAATAGCTATGAATTATAAATAGGCCCTTATATATCTATCTCTTTCACTACATGACATGTTTTAAGTACAAAAAATGTTTTTATAAACTTTAGCATTCCCAGAACTTAGCTCAAAGCTTAGCGCAGATCCATCACTCCTTAAGTCAGAATTTCAGAGATCACAACTCCAGTTTCATAGAATCTATAGTAAAGCTTTGACTACATTTGAAGAAGACAAGAAGCATACTCATTGGGCTTCAGAACAGTCCTTGGTGGCATGAGGCCTACCCTGAATAAATGTTGGTTAGATTTTAAATATCAGCTAAAAAAGATTGGAACAGGAAGTAACAGAGATCTGGGTCTGCTACTCTCTGCTAAAGTGACCTGGGGCAGTTTGTTTCACTTCCCTGGGTGTTAGTTTCCTGATTAATATCACAAATGTGGTAGAATTAACACTTGTTAAGAGTACCTTGCAGTGTGAAGACCCTGCAATTCTATCACATGGGATTGGTAAAGTATATAAACATTTATGCAACATGCAACAAGTCTAAGTAAATGCCAAATTTTCCAGGATTAGACAATATGTATTAGGTAAATTTTGAGGAGAAAGTTTGGGACACTCAAGCCAAAAAGTCAATTACAGTTATTATAAAATGATCTAGATGATCCAAAGTGACAGACCATGAGGATAAACTGGACAGACAACATGAAGAGGGAGAAGTCATTAGCCTTCCTCAGACAGACAGGTCCCCTGGTGTATTAACACTAACACATGTGAGCCCAAAGTGAGTGGTTACGTCAGCTGTTATTCCTAGAACATTCCTAGATAGACATTGCCAGGTGTGTTGACTTCAAAGTAACTGGATATTACATTTCATCAGACTGAGAACGAGAAAAAGCAGGTTCACGGTAAGGATATAGAGTATGATCATCTTTCCTCCATAAGGTTTTCTGGAAAAGAAAAAATAAACACTGTAGGCAGATTACTTATAAAAGTTGTTCTAATATAAAGTTACAGTTGATTAGAAAAGTAATGAGAAATGAGTCATGGCATTCAAGGAAATAGCCAGCCTCTTTTAAATAAACTGGGAGACCAAAGCACCCACCAGGAATTATAGTTACTCAGGCAAATGTACAAATCAGTATTCTTCTTTTAGAATGTCAGATATCCAGATCTGGAGGCCAGCATCTGAGTGAAGCTAGACTAATACTCTAGGAAGGCAAACAGATTTACAATTGTGATTCAGAAAAGATCCTAGAAGAAATTAGGATAAACTTTTGTGTCCATAATTCAGGCTGGTCTCCATAAAATGGCTGTATGAGAAGTTAAATTTTGAAAGGAACTTGTCCTTCCATGTACTAATGGTTTGCACCTGCAAACATTAGTGACTGTGGTGCCAGAAGCAGATCTAAAGGCAGCCCAAGAGGTCAGTGGAAAATTAAGTCACCGAGCAGGTAATTGTTCTGTCCATGATCCAATTAGGGGCACAAAGAACCCCAATTCACTTCCTGCAGTCATTAAAGGCAGCAAGGGACAAGGACTGCCATTGTCATAAAAACATAATTAAACATGCAGTGTAACTGCAAATAGGGAGAAACAGACAGACATGTTTTAGCACTTACTTTGCTCCTAACAGGCAATAAATCGACAACACAACCTTAAGCATGAACTGGTTGAAGGTCACAGGAGAAAAGTAAAATACCTCCTTGGTGAAAGACTTCAGATGAGAATGAATGTCTTATGTGGACAGTCTACCACAAAATGTTTCCCAAAGTAAGCTATAAATACCTGAATCCCCTGAATGTTTTTTTTTCTGATTTCCAGGTCCCAGCCCAGAACATTGGATAAGAAACTCTGAAACTAAGACCCAGGTATCTGCTTTTTTAAATGCTCCCCAAGGTTTTGAAGCAACCAGCTTAGCACTAAAATTCTGCTTACTGCTGCTGCCCATTAAATATGATTAAATATGCAATAGAAAAGACCTACAGTCGATTAACATAGTACTCATCTTATTTTCCATCTATATGTGTGTCCACACCAGCCTCATCAAAAATAAAGTATAATAATGAATTCCTGCTAAGTTACAGCTATAAAACTCCCCTGTCCAATCCTCAAAGAAGGTTTGAAGCTCTCTTTTACAGAAAATTAAAACTTGAGATGCCATACACACAAGCAAAACAATAGAGTGATTGGAGTAAAATATCAAATATAGTCTAAAGATCAACAAAATCAGTCATGATAAAAAGAGAAAACAAGCAAACACAACCAATAAAACATAAAATAAAATGCCACAAAGGACAACTTGCTAAAAGCTTTATTCCATCATGATTTTATTTCACTCTTGGGTGTTCACTTTTGCTGGGTTTGAAGTGCAGGAAATAGACTACATAATAGTATAACTTTTGAGTTGGGAGAAAATATTCATTTTTAAAATAAATAATAGTCTATATTTACTATTGGTCATGCTCTGTGCTGCATGCTGAGTGTAGACCAGTGGTTCTCAGCCAGGAGCAATTTTGCCTCTCGGGGGACATTTGTCAATGTCTGGAGACATTTTTGCTTTTGGTGACTGAGGACAGTGAGGAAGGTGGGATGATACTGGGTATCTAATGAGTAAGGCCAGGGATTCTGCTAAACACCCTACAATGCACAGGATAAGCCCTCACAGCCAAGAATTATTCAGCCCAACATGTTAATAATGACAAAGGTAAGAAACCTTGGTATAGATTGAAGAACAAGCAGATATGCTCTTTGCCCTTAATGAAATTTATTTAACACAGTCTTAAATAAACATGTAATTTAATGTATAACAAATATTGTCAAAAGCGCTTTGACTAAAAGAATAAGAATTAGTAGAACATACAGATAACATTGGAACTAGGTGTTCATCGGCTCAACATAAAAGAACAAGGTCCAACAGATAATAGGTACTCAAATTTGTATTGAATTAATGAAATTCCCTCTATCACCTGCTTTTTATAACAGCCCCTTATATAAAGATATTTTTCCTTCAACTTCCTTTAATCCCCATGTTCTATGATTAAAATCAGCTTAAGTGAAAGTGGCACACCCAGAATGTTGTCTGAACTTTATACCAGTTCCAGCCATGGCAGCCGTTTCTCCAATGCCTTTCTAGACCTGCCTTGTCTTACAGGTTAGGTCTTGATTTAGCACCTGTAAAGCAGCCCATCAGCATCCTCTCATACTTTTCTCTGATTGGAGCACCACCATTTTCCTAGAGAGAAATCACTTCCTCACTGTGGATCAGAACTTTCTGGCTCTAGGGAGAGACAAAAGCCTAAGCAATAACAGCCAATGGTATTCAAGTCTGGACATTTTCTTTCCATTGTGATTATTGACGGGAAAATATAAGAGCCTATATTTACTGGCAATTGTCTTACCACAAAGGAAGGCATACTTTCCTAAAAGTAGAGTCAATTGAGAGAGACAAAGTAGGGCAGTGTACCAAGGATATGACTTGAGCTCCAGGACCCAGCAATGCTTTATGCCAGATAACATAAAGCATTGGGTGAATGTGTCTATTTGGCTTAAATCATAATATAACTAAGTAAAATTAAATACATGTGTAGTCTTGAACTAAACTCCAGTTGAACTCACAGATAAATAAGACATGGTCCTACCATTAAGAATTTCACAGTTAATAGAGGAAACAATTTTATTTGTGAGCATCTATCATAGCTTAGTTCTTGTACCTAGGTACTAGATAGGTACAAAGTAAGGTTTAAAGTATCTTTGTTTTATTAGACACTATGGTTAGTAACTTTCCCAAGTCACAGAATAAGTAAATGATCATCCAGATTTCGAACCCATCTCTTCCTGATTCTAAATCTCCTGCACTTTGTTTTACATTATGTTGCCTCTCTGCAATGATTATACAAAGAAAATAATTTAATTGTAATAATAAGATTCAAAGACATTTCCGCTAGTGTGCAGAAGTAGAAAAAATATAACTCTGTGCAAGTGTTTCACAGATCACATTTTTTAAAGTTTGCAGTGTGAGGAAAGGAGGAAAATTGGAAGAAGGTCTTTTAGTAGACTAATTTTTACTGGCCCTTTGAGCCAAGCACTGTTCTAAGCATATTACTATATTAACTCATTTATCCTCACAGTAACCCTATCAAGTGATTGCTATTATTTTCACCATTTTTAAAACTAACATGGGGCATGGAGAGCTGAAGTAATTTACCCATACAACTTTTTGTAGGACTAAGATTTGAACCCAGGTAGTCTAGCATCAGAGCAGACACCTTATACCCTATATGGACACCCATATGACTGTTCACAACCCTATATTGCCTCCCATATGACTACACGAGAGTGTAGTAACAGTAAGTTTAAGAACATCAATGACGAGAAATAAATGAATATCGTGACTTACATCTCAGTCTGATATTTGCTTATATCGTTTACAGATGGCTTATAGAAATTCATTTTTCATAATACTTCATTTGAGATTTCCAACTCTACACACTATCAATCTGACATTTTTTGACAGAACAAGGACAATTATGAGTTAATATGTTATATAACTAAAGGTTAAACTTTAGTTAAATAAGGAACAGATAACATCTCTGACAACTCATTTATTGGCAGCGCAGTACAGTTGAATTCAATAAGTTTATCTAGCAACTATGTTGTGTTCCTACCCTTACCAAACATAGAGCCTATAAAGCTAATTGCAGTCTGTCAAATAAACTCATAAAATAGTTATTTTTAGATGGTATCATTTATTTAAGTCTATGCATATGCATGTGTCCATATACACACATACATATTCATACATACACATAAAAATATATACACATTAACACACACAGAGATGTAATTCCCTTTACCTTTTTACATGCACTGTGCTACATCTAAAAAAGGAGAAATAAGTCCTAATGATTTCAGTTGAATCTGCTTTTGCCTCAAAACATGGCATAGAACTGGTTACATTCCTTTTCAAAGCCCTATAGCAAAATTTCAAATAAAAAAATTTTACAAATAGCATTTAATCAACTCTGTTACTCATATAATATAAAGCTTTAATAAATAGACAAATAAATAAATAAATATGATCACAATGTAATGTAATCAAATTATATGGAATTTATTGCATGCTATGAAAAAGTGGCTGGACCACTTACTATGAGTTCGCTCAAGCTACTCAAATTCTCTGGAGCCTCGGATTTTTTTCATCAATGAGTATGAATAAAGATTTTAACTTGTTGTAAGATCATTGAGATAATTAAATGAATTACACTGCTGCCACATAATAAAGGCCCAATAAATAACTTTAATTATTTAATGTGTATAAACAGTTCTAGTGTATGATATAAACTGTGTATTATTCATAATCCATGACATAGTTTTCTGAAATAAATCAGATTAAGAAGCACCTTCGTAAAAATATTGACATCTAAAAGAAACTCTCTAGAGATTTTTTTCAGGTTGTCTTTGAAAAAAGACTGAATGTACTGAGGGAAATCTGGACGTATTTTGAAAAAAATTTAAGAAAACATTCTGAGAAAATGTTGCCTTCTTTTTCTTTTCACATAACGCCTTGTAGTCAGCATCTACACTAGAAAGAAACCACAGTATTTGTCCTTTGGCTGCCTTGGAACATACTGTCCTGAAGCTATCTTAATACAATAGCACCTTTAACTCTCCTGTGTGGGGCAATGGACAGTAAGCATGGGACATGGCCCTGATCGCCTGGTCCTTTAACTCCTCCCCAAGCCCTTTGACTCCTCCCCATGATAAAAGAAAAAAATGTTCATAAAATATTATGTTTGCTCTAATAATCCAGGAAACATAAGCAATTACAATTTAAAACATGCTTCAAAATATAAGTTGTGTGTCCACCATGATGCAGCAATTCTACTTTCCATAACTTAAGTATAGAAAATTATTCAAGCACAAGAAAATATATGTGCACGTGTGTTACATATACGTGTAACATGGCAGCACTGTTTTAACAGAGACAAATTGGAAATGAAGTAAATATCAATTGGATGCTGATTAAGTAAATTCTGTAAGAAATTTAAAATGAAATCCTATACAGTCATTAAAAATAATGTTATATATTTGTATGTATTGAATCAGAAAGCTGTCCACAAATATATTCAAGAGGGGGAAAAAATCAAGTTACAGAACTACATGTCTATTATGAACCTATTTATATAACAGTCTACATATAAATATAAATATTTATAGATGAATAGAGCAATATCTGGATGAAATACTATTTTTCAAATGTCAAAAATGATTCTCTTTGGATATTGGAATTTTAGGCAATTTTTACATCTTTACATGATTTTCTTGCTTTTTTTTAACAATGAGTATGCACATGGACATTTTTTATTAAATAAACATAAAACTACTTTTTTAAGGTGCAGAACTTTGGTATTTATTGTGCCAAACTAAAGTCAAATTGTATTGATTTTGATCCAGAGGGAAAAGAACAAACATCTGTTCAGTTGCCATTCTGGTCTATAAACATTTAATACGCTATCTCAGTTGGACTTCACATCAATATATTGAGAAAAGTAGGATCATACTTATAGTTAAAATGAGCAAATTGATGCTAACAGAGGTCAAATAACTTAGTCATTTACACAGCTAGTAACTAGTAAGATGAAACCAGGATTCAAACCCAAGTTCCATTTTCTTTCCAAAGATACCACACTGAGAAGAAATGATATGAACAAAGAAAACATAATTATAACTCTTTGTTTCTTCCATCTCAAGATTTATTTCTTTATTTCAAATATCCACATTATTTTAAAAAGCTATTAATGTGTTTATATGGTTAATTTTAGTGATGACATTTTATCTTACAGGCAATAAAGATAATAATTACCAGAGTTTATTGAACCAGGTTCTTTTTAAAGTTCTGACATGGATTACCTTACCTAATTTTTACAACCAGCCTATGAGTTAGGTACAATAATTGAGAGTCACATAATGAACAAGCTGTGACAACAAGTAGTTAAGTAACTTAGCCAAGGTCATTTAGAAAGTGAATCGTGAAGCTGAGGATTCCCAGAAAGTCTAACTCCAAAGCTTGCACTCATAATTATTACTCCATGCTAATTTATACAACCAGGTAAGTACTGATTCTTTCATAGTGGTCATCTTTGGAAGCCAGGTGTTTATCTCATTAAACTGTTAGGTTTTTTGTTGTTGTTTTCTCTAATAAATTTATTTATTTATTCATTCAAGCATTTATTTTTGGCTGTGTTAGGTCTTTGCTGCTGTGCATGGGCTTTCTCTAGTTATGGTGAGTGGAGGCTACTCTTCGTTGCTGTATGCAGGCTCCTCATTGCAGTGGCTTCTCTTGTTGCGGAGCACGGGCTCTAGGCACACAGGCTTCAGTAGTTATGGCATGCGGGCTTAGTAGTTGTGGCTTACGGGTTCTAGAGCACAGGCTCAGTAGTTGTTGCTCCGCGGCATGTGGGATCTTCCTGGACCAGGGCTCAAACCCATGTCCCCTGCATTGGCAGGCAGATTTTTAACCACTGCACCACTAGGGAAGCCCAAGCTTTTAGTTTTTAATATAAGTGTGAGCATTTTAATAGCTACACAATGTCTCCTGGTTATATACAAACAATTTTTTTTGGACTGATGATTTTGGGTGACTTTCTCCCTTCTCCCTTTATTTGTTTTTTCCCCACAGCTCATTTGTACTCACAGAGGGTCTTCCCTATGACCTAATAGGCAAGAGTGAAAGAACCATGGAGCTAATCAGCTGTTGCCCTTGGCCTTTAGTTGCTACTCATCAAGTGTACATAGGAGAAGAACTCTCACATGCACGGCCAAAAAACACCAGCCTGAAGTCAGCCCATTTGCACACTGCCTACTGGCCTTACTGAGTCCTAATGTGATGACCTGGGAAGAATGAGAACTGTAGAATGTCACAAATTGAAGACTACATAATTTCCAAGCAGAAAATACCAATTTACATACGAAAGGATAATCTTCTGTTTATACTTCAAAGCAAGGTAATAATTACTCCTCTAAAGACTGTGCAGTTAGGGGCCATTAACAGCCATTAATAAGGAATACTCTCTTGCATTTCTTCTGTATATTGAAATTTTATACCAAGAAGCAACACTTAGTTCATTCAAATGAATTCATATGTGATCCAGAACTTAGACTAATAAATATTTAGAGTGTGATTCTCAACATGAATGCAAGGAAGATTTTAGGGTGCATATTATTAGAATTCTGTATATTAAAATATACTCCATATTTTAAAGTTATAAATGGTAAAAAAAAATTAAATTTCTGAATAAGGAAATTTGTAAATACCCCAAACGAATCATCAAACTGTATTTGATATTCTAATATAATAGAAATACTGAAATCTGAAATAAAAATGTCTCAAGCATTTCTATACCCATAAAAGGACACATGTCCAGAAAGGACTCTATCAGAGAAAAGTATCCCCAAGTGCTGTATGCTTTAGTATTAACCAAGTAAGTACTCATAGTATCCTGGTGTAGTTACTGGGTATGAATCCTAGGCTGGCTTCTCTAGCAGAGGCCAAAGGAGTGTGAGCAATACCTGACACACAGTAAGAAGCCATGGGATTCAAACTACCAGAAGCTTACTTACTGATGCAAAATTAAAATGAATGAAGCAGTTATAGAGCTGTAGAAAACGTGTATAATTAACCTTAGCATTTCTTCTCTCAGTTTGAGTTATTACCCAAATAGTTAGTCGGATTGAGCTAATGTTTTAGACAGAAATGTTGAATATATCAATCCTATAGCATGATTAAAAACCTGATTTATTGTTTTATTAAAGGCATCACAAATCATTTAAAAATGATCTTTAGAAAGAGGAATGTAAAGGAACTTGCCAAACTCACTACTTTCTAATGAACTAACCTGTATGAAGTGTATTAAATCAGAGAAAAAAGTTAAATGATTTCATTTATTATCTGCTTTGTATGTAAGTCTTCCTTATCTCTGCCATATAAATGGATAGATGATAGACACCTATATAATAGATAAATTGTGCACACACACACACACACACACACACACACACACACACACACACATATATCCTCGAATAGTAGAAACGATGTCTTATTTATTTTTATGATCTAGTATAATATACAATATATTTGATTAATTGAATTGCATTGACTTTATTTTGACAATGTTTGTTTTACACACACTGTGTTGAACTTCACTTCAGTCTCATAGGTGCTTAGTCAGGTAAACTTGTGTTTCTGACTCTGTGCAGGACCACATTGTGGGGGAAAAAAGGGGGCGGGGATTAAGAGAGGACAAAGGATCTGTCCCTAAGAAGCATAGGATCTGATTTATGTGACCTAAGCAAACAGGGACCAGCCACAGAAACACACAAATCAGTGTGCCAGGACTGAGAAAAAGTGCAAAGAGGAGAATGTTGGTCATTAAGAGGCAGGGTTCCAGCCCTGGCCCTTCCACCATGTAGCTGCAGAGGAGCATTGGGTTACTAGCTAGTTTTCTCTAGACCTCTCTTGCCCTCTCTGGAAAACAGCTCTAAGCAAACAAGTGAGCCTCTAAATTGGGCAAGTCTTTCTGAGTCATACCCACTTCACACCAATGTTTATTTCATAGCTAGCAACAATAGTTGTACTGGCCAAGATGCTTAACTGACAGCAACAAAAATCAACACCTGGTGATTCCAATTAAATAATGAAAAACTGAAGTAAAGGCTATTGGGCATCTTATAGAATCACCAAGAAGACACAGACAACACAAAGGTGGAAAAAAGAAAAAGCCATGACATCTGAATTACAGCCTCAGTAATGCCACAGAATCCACTGCTACCACGGATCCTGGGATTCCACAGCTGTGCTACTGCACAGCCTTCAATGGTCGCTGGATAGTATTGCTCATTCTGAGGACACAGCAGGGTCTCTGCTGCTCCGACTGCCAAAGAGCTTCCGCACTAGACTGCCCAGCTTCTGTGAGAAGGAGACCAGCCTGGGTCAGAAGCCACAGCCCAGATGTATGTAAAGATGGAGAGGTTATTGAATGGGACATAGACGCTTCCTTCCTCATCCAATAGCAAACTTAAAGATAGGGGATTCTCCAAACACAAAAAAAGTGTTCATATGCTGAGCAGACAAAAACAGAGCCTTCTTCAAACACGAAGAGCCCCCCTTCATGTCACACTTATCCATACAAAGGACACCATTCAGATACGGTCAAGTATTTGAGTCAAATTGAAATGGTGTTGAGTACAAAAGCATATTTTCAACACATTGTAGTGTGTTCCTTCTTTTTCTCCCTTAGAACACTATATTCATAATTTTCTCATGAATACATATCCCATTTTAATGTAGTTAGTGATGGAGTCTGCCCTCCCCCAACAAGACTAAGCTTTGGTACATGCCTTATTCTTTCTTGGTATTTTTGGCACATTTCAGGGATGAAATAAATATGTTGCTTTGTGTGGTTTTGTCTGTGGAGATTTATAGAAAATAAAAACACATTTGAAGCACGTATGATGGTCAAAGGATAATTTTGTTAATGCATAAAAAATTCATGCAATTAATAAGAAAATTACTAATATTTTAAGCAGTACTATATATAGCAAAATAAAAACAGACAATTCACCAAAAAGGAAATGTAGCTGAATAACTGCAAATGTGAAAATTTCAATAATCTAAGAAATAGAAAACATTATGAAATACCATTTTTCATTTATCTAATTTGCAAGAATTTTTCCAAACCATACTATAATATATAGTATATATAATACACTATATTATGTAGGTCAAGGATTCAGTGAGGTGGGCAGATTCATATATTTCTAGAAGAATATAAATTCATAACATTTAAGACAAACAATTTATAACATGTATCATGAGTCTTAAAATTTTAAAATCCATTGAGACTCAAAAATAATTATTCTAATTATTTATGCAAAGGGGAAATGCAAGGGAAAAAACATAAAAATATTCACTGAAACACCATTTGTAATAGTAAAATATTAGGGTAAAAATATTACTTTCCAAAAGTTTAGAAATGGTCTGGAATATGATGAAATATTTACTTAAAATGTATTATGCCATCATTGAAAATGATGTTTATAAAATATTCATACTGGCAGGGAAAAATGTTCCCATATGTATCTTGCACAGACAGGCATTGTAACTAATCACACCCCATTGCAATTGTTTCCTTACATGTCTGGTCCCTTATGAATCATAATCTCTTCAAAGTCTAGTATCTTGTCTTATTTATCTTTTTTATCATGAGTAACTAGAACACTGTTATCTAATTTGAGCTCAGTATATTGTTGAAGAATGAAATGAGTGAGTGAATTAGTGAGCAAATAAATGTATGTATGTCATTAGAAAGTTGTTTTCCTGAATGGTATCTATGTCTGCTACTTTATGTGTTTTGTGACACAGAATGGTGCAACAGAAGACAATTAATCTCTATTATGAAAAAGCTGTGCTCAAAAATGCCTTTTGAAATTCAATGAGTTGGAGGAATTTCAAGATGGTGGAAGAGTAAGACATGGAGATCACCTTCCTCCCAACAGATACATCAGAAATACATCTACATGTGGAACAACTCCTACAGACACCTACTGAACTCGGGCAGAAGACCTCAGACCTCCCAAAAGGCAAGAAACTCCCCAAGTACCTGGGTAGGGCAAAAGAAAAAACAGAGACAAAAGAATAGGGGCAGGACCTGCACCAGTGGGAGGGAGCTGTGAAGGAGGAAAGGTTTCCACACACTAGGAAGCCCCTTCACGGGTGGAGACTGCGGGTGGCAGAGGGAGAAGCTTCGGAGCCACGGAGGAGAGCGCAGCAACAGGGGTGCGGAGGGCAAAGCAGAGAAATTCCCACACAGAGGATCAGTGCCGACCAGCACTCACCAGTCCGAGAGGCTCGTCTGCTCACCCGCCAGGGCAAGTGGGGGCTGGGAGCTGAGGCTCCAGCTTTGGAGGTCGGATCCCAGAGAGAGGACTGGGGTTGGCTGTGTGAACACAGCCTAAAGGGGGCTAGTGCACCACAGCTAGCCGGGAGGGAGTCCAGGAAAAAGCCTGGAACTGCCTAAGAGGCAAGCAAACATTGTTCCGGGTGCGCGAAGAGAGGGGATTCAGAGCACCACCTAAACGAGCTCTAGAGCTGGCTGCGAACCGCGGCTATCAGCGTGGACACCAGAGACGGGCATGAGATGCTAAAGCTGCTGCTTCAGCCACCAAGAAGCCTGTGTGCAAGCACAGGTCACTCTCCACACCTCCCTTCCCAGGAGCCTGTGCAGCCCGCCACTGCCAGGGTACCATCATCCAGGGACAACTTCCCTGGGAGAACACACGGCACACCTCAGGGTAGTGCAACATCATGCCGGCCTCTGCCAGCAGAGGCTGGCCCTGCATTCCATACCCCTTCCTCCTCCCAGCCTGAGTGAGCCAGAGCTCCCTAATCAGCTTCTCCTTTAACCCCGTCCTGTCTGGGTGAAGAACAGATACCCTCAGGCAATCTACACCCAGAGGTGGGGCCAAATCCATAGCTGAACCCCCAGAGCTATGAGAACAAAGAAGAGAAAGGGAAATCTCTCCCAGCAGCCACCAGAGTAGTGGATTAAATCTCCACAATCAACTTGATGTACCCTGAATCTCTAGAATACCTGAATAGACAACGAATCATCCCAAATTGAGGAGGTGGACTTTGGGAGAAACGATATATATATATTTTTTTTTTCCCCCCTTTTTCTCTTTTTGTGAGCATGTATGTGCATGCTTCTGTGTGTAATTTTGTCTGTATAGCTTTGCTTTTACCATTTGCCCTAGGGTTCTGTCTGCCCGTTTTGGGGGTTTTTTTAAGTATAGTTTTTAGTGTTTCTTTTTTTTTTTTTTAAGTGAAAGCTTTGTTTATCTGCTGGTGCCTGACTTACATCCTCCACTATGTGACAGGGGATGTCACAAGCCTGCATCTGAAATTAATTTATTTATTTTTGCTGTGTTGGGTCTTAATTTCTGTGTGAGGACTTTCTCTAGTTGAGGCAAGCAGGGGCCACTCTTCATCACGGTATGTGGGCTTCTCACTATCGCAGCCTCTCTTGTTGTGGAGTACAGGCTCCAGACGTTCAGGCTCAGTAGTTGTGGCTCACAGTTGCTCCACGGCATGTGGGATCCTCCCAGACCAGGGCTCGAACTCGTGTCCCCTGCATTAGCAGGCAGATTCTCAACCACTGCGCCACCAGGGAAGCCCTAGCATTTCTTATCATTGGTGGATATGTTTTTTGGTTTGGTTGCTCTCTTCTTTCTTTCTTTGCTTCTATTTTTTTACTTTTTAATGTTTTTTTAATTTTTATTTTGATAACTTTATTTAATTTTCTTATTATTTTTCTTTTTCTCCCTTTTATTCTGAGCCGTGTGGATGACAGGACCTTGGTGCTCTGGCCGTGAGTCAAGCCTGTGCCTCTGAGGTGGGAGAGCTGAGTACAGGACATTGGTCCACCAGAGACCGCCCAGCTCCACAAAATATCAAATGGCAAAAACCTCCAGAGATCTCCATCTCAATGCCAAGACACAGCTACACTCAAAGACCAGCAAGATACAGTGCTGGACACCCTATGTCAAACAACTAGCAAGACAGGAACACAACCCCACCCACTAGCAGAAAGGCTGCTTAAAATCATAATAAGGTCACAGGCACTCCAAAACACACCACCAGACGTGGACCTGCCCACCAGAAAGACAAGATCCACCCTCATCCACCAGAACACAGGAACTAGTCCCTCCACCAGGAAGCCTACACAACCCACTAAACCAACGCCAGCCACTGGGGGCAGACACCAAAAACAACAGGAACTACGAACCGACAACCTGCAAAAAGGGGACCCCAAACACAGTAAGTTAAGCAAAATGAGAAGACAGAGAAACACACAGCAGATGAAGGAGCAAGGTAAAAACTCACCAGACCAAACAAATGAAGAGGAAATAGGCAGTCTACCTGAAAAAGAATTCAGAATAATGATAGTAAACATGATCCAAAATCTTGGAAATAGAATGAAGTAAATACAAGAAATGTTTAACAAGGACCTAGACAAACTAAAGAGCAAACAAACAATGATGAATAAATGAAATTAAAAATTCTCTAGATGGAATTAAAAGCAGAATAACTGAGTCAGAAGAACGGATAAGTGACCTGGAAGATAAAATAGTGAAAATAACTACTGCAGAGCAGAATAAAGAAAACATAATGAAAAGAACTGAGGACACTCTCAGAGACCACTGGGACAACATTAAATGCACCAACATGCAAATTATACATGTCCCAGAAGAACAAGAGAAAAAGAAAGGGACTGAGAAAATATTTGAAGAGATTATAGTTGAAAATTTCCCTAATATGGGAAAGGAAATAGGTAATTAAGTCCAGGAAGCACAGAGAGTCCCATACAGGATAAATACAAGGAGAAACACACCAAGACACCTGTTAATCAGACTTTCAAAAATTAAATACAAAGGAAAAATATTAAAAGCAGCTAAGGAAAAACAACAAATAACATACAGGGGAATCCCTTAAGGTTAACAGCTGATCTTTCATCAGAAACTCTGCAAGCCAGAAGGGAGTGGCAGGACATATTGAAAGTGATGAAAGGGAAAAGCCTACAACCAAGATTACTCTACCCAGCAAGGATCTCGATGGACAAATTAAAACCTTTACAAACAAGCGAAAGCTAAGAGAATTCAGCATCACCAAATCAGCTTTACAACAAATGCTACACGGACTTCTCTAGGCAGGAAACACAAGAGAAGGAAAAGACCTTCAATAACAAACCCAAAACAATTGAGAAAGTGGTAATAGGAACATATATATCAATAACTACGTTAAATGTAAATGGATTAAATGCTCCAACCAAAAGATATAGACTGGCTGAATGGATACCAAAACAAGATCCATATATATATGTTGTATACAAGAGACCTACTTCAGACCTAGGGACACATACAGACTGAAAGTGAGGGGATGGAAAAAGATATTCCATGCAAATGGAAATCAAAAGAAAGCTGGAGTAGCAATTCTCATAGACAAAATATCCAAAAGATATAGACTGGCTGAATGGATACAAAAACAAGATCCATATATATATGTTGTATACAAGAGACCTACTTCAGACCTAGGGACACATACAGACTGAAAGTGAGGGGATGGAAAAAGATATTCCATGCAAATGGAAAGCAAAAGAAAGCTGGAGTAGCAATTCTCATAGACAAAATCGACTTAAAAAAAAAGACTATTACAAGATACAAAGAAGGACACTACGTAATGATCAAGGGATGAATCCAAGAAGAAGATATAACAATTATAAATATTTATGCACCCAACATCGGAGCACCTCAATACATAAGGCAAATCCTAACAGCCATAAAAAAGGAAATCAACAGTAGCACAATCACAGTAGGGGACTTTAACACCCCAATTTCACCAACGGGGTGATCATCCAATATAAAAATAAATAAGGAAACACAAGCTTTAATTGATACAGTAAACAAAATGGACTTAATTGATATTTATAGGACATTCCATCCAAAAACACCAGAACACATTTTCTTCTCAAGTGCTCATGGAACATTCTCTAGGATAGATCATTTCGTGGGTTACAAATCAAGCCTTGGTAAATTTAAGAAAATTGAAATTGTATCAATTATGTTTTTGACCACAATGCTATGAGACTAGATATCAATTACAGGAACAATGCTGTAAGAAACTACAAACACATGGAGGCTAAACAGCACACTACTTAATAAACAAGAGATCACAGAAGAAATCAAAGAGGAAATCAAGAAATACCTAGAAACAAATAACAATGAAAACGCGATGACCCAAAATCTATGGGATGCAGCAAAAGCAGTTCTAAGAGGGAAGTTTATAGCAATACAATCCTACCTTAAGAAACGAGAAACATCTCAAATAAACAACCTAAACTTACACCTAAAGCAATTAGAGAAAGAAGAACGAAAAAACCCCAAAGTTAGGAGAAGGAAACAAATCATAAAGATCAGATCAGAAATAAATGAAAAACAAATGGAGGAAACAATATCAAAGATCAATAAAACTAAAATCCAGTTCTTTGAGAAGATGAACAAAATTGATAAACCATTAGCCAGACTCATCAAGAGTAAAAGGAAGAAGACTCAAATCAATAGAATTAGAAATGAAAAAGGAGAAGTAACAACTGACACTGCAGAAATACAAAAGATCATGACAGATTACTACAAGCAACTATATGCCAATAAAATGGAAAACCTGGAAGAAATTCACAAATTCTTAGAAAAGCACAGTCTTCTGAGATTGAACCAGGAAGAAATAGCAAATATAAACAGACCAATCACAAGTACTGCTATTCAGACTGTGATTAAAAATCTTCTAACAAGCAAAAGCCCAGGACCAGATGGCTTCACAGGCAAGTTCTATCAAACATTTAGAGAACACCTAACACCTATCCTTCTCAATCTCATTCTACAAGGCCACCACCACCCTGATACCAAACCAGACAAAGATGTCACAAAGAAAGAAAACTGCAGGCCAATATTACAGATGAACATAGATGCAAAAATCCTCAACAGAATATTAGCAAACAGAATCTAACAGCACATTAAAATGATCATACACCATGATCAACTGCGGTTTATCCCAGGAATGCCAGAATTCTTCAATATACGAAAATCAATCAATTTGATACACCATATTAACAAGTTGAATAAAAACCATATGATTATCTCAAGAGACGCAGAAAAAGATTTTGACAAAATTCAACACCAATTTACGATAAAAACCCTCCAGAAAGTAGGCATAGAGGGAACTTACCTCACCATAATAAAGGCCATACATGACAAAGCCACAGACGACATCATCCTCAATGGTGAAAAACTGAAACCATTTCCACTAAGATCAGGAATAAGACAAGGTTGCCCACTCTTAACACTATTATTCAACTATGTTTTGGAAGTTTTAGCCACAGTCATCATGGAAGAAAAAGAAATAAAAGGAATCCAAATCGGAAAAGAAGAAGTAAAGCTGTCACTGTTTGCAGATGACATGATACTATACATAGAAAATCCTAAAGCCAGTACCAGAAAACTACTAGAGCTAATCAATTAATTTTGTAAACTAGCAGGAAACAATGTTAATGCACAGAAATCACTTGCATTCCTATATACTAATGATGAAAATTCTGAAAGCAAAGTTAAGGAAACACTCCCATTTACCATTGCAACAAAAAAATAAAATACCTAGGAGTAAACCTACCTAAGGAGACAAAAGACCTGTATACAGTAAACTATAATACACTGATGAAGGAAATTAAAGATGATACAAACAGATGGAGAGATATACCGTGTTCTTAGATTGGAAGAATCAACATTGTGAAAATGACTAGACTACCCAAAGCAATCTACAGATTCAATGCAATTCCTATCAAACTACCAATGGCATTTTTCACAGAACTAGAACAAAAAATTTCACAATTCGTATGGAAACACAAAAGACCCCGAATAGCCAAAACAATCTTGAGAAAGAAAAACAGAGCTGGAGGAATCAGGCTCCCTGACTTCAGACTATATTACAAAGCTACAGTAATCTAGACAGTATGGTACTGGCACAAAAACAGAAATATAGATCAATGGAATAGGATAGAAAGCCCAGAGATAAACCCATGCACCTATGGTCACCTTATTTTTGATAAAGGGGGCAAGAATATACAATGGAGAAAAGGCAGCCTCTTCAATAAGTGGTGCTGTGAAAACTGGACAGCTACATGTAAACGAATGAAGTTAGAATGCTTCCTAATATCATACAGAAAAATAAACTCAAAATGGATTAAAGACCTAAATGTAAGGCCAGACACTCTCAAACTGAAAAGGGTACCCTCTTGCACTGTGGGTGGGAATGTAAATTGATACAGCCACTTTGGAGAACATTATGGATGTTCCTGAAAAAACTAAAATTAGAACTACCATACAACCCAGCAATCCCACTACTGGGCATGTCATCTGAGAAAACCATAATTCAAAGAGAGTTGTGTATCACAATGTTCATTGCAACTCTTTTTACAATAGCCAGGAAATGGAAGCAACCTAAGCGTCCATCGACAGATGAATGGATAAAGAAGATGTGGCACATATATACAATGGAATATTACTCAGCCATAAAAAGAAATGAAATTGAGTTATTTGTATTGAGGTGAATGGACCTAGAGTCTGTCACACAGAGTGAAGTAAGTCAGAAAGAGTAAAACAAATACCATATGCTAACACATATATATATGGAATCTAAAAAAAAAAAAAAGGTCAGGAAGGACCCAGGGGCAGGACAGGAATAAAAACACAGACCTACTAGAGAATGGACTTGAAGACATGGAGCTGGGGAGGGGTAAGCTGGGACAAATTGGGAGAGTGGCATATATACATCTACACTACCAACTGTCAAACCGATAGTTAGTGGGAAGCAGCTGCATAGCACAGGGGGATCAACTCGGTGTTTTGTTCACCTAGAGGGGTGGGATAGGCAGGGTGGGAGGGAGAGAGACATAAGAGGGAAGAGCTATTGGGATATATGTATATGTATGTCTGATTCACTTTGTTATAAAGCAGAAACTAACACACCATTGTAAAGCAATTATACTCCAATAAAGATGTTAAAAAAAAAAAGAAACATTTTCTTTTTCCTTTTATTTTGTTCATCAAGTATAAGGCTAGACACGAGTTCCTGATAAGCCACAATACTGAGTGGATTTTCAAAAACCCTCTATAATGTAAATAAGCAGATAATTTCCAAAGTCCTTGAACAATATGATAAAAGTTACACATGCACGCACACACACACACACATGCACACACAACCTGTCATGCTATCAGTGCCTGCCTCTTCCAAGCTCCTAGCTCAGTCCTACTAACCCCGAATATTGCCCACAGAGGATGCCAAGGAGTGAAAAAACTGCTGAGCTCTTAAATGAACATTGACAATCTCGTGACTCCCAGATTTAAAGGAATGTTGAATGGTCCCCACTGGAATTACATTCATGTGTGTTGTACCAGTTGTTTAATCTTCAGATCAGGCAGAGTATAATAGTACCACCAAGCTAGGCCAATTGCCAGACAGAGGTATATGCCTCTAAGACCACATAAGTATACATTGTGCCTGGATCAAGGAATTTTCATTGAAAAATTAATTTTCCTCAGACTCACAAAAATAACTAAAACATTCTGACCCCACAGGTAGCACTGGGATTGACCTTCATATCATATCAATTATTCAGGAAATGGTTTATGCATAAAGAGTTCGTTCCAAGGTTATTTATAGACATAAATAGGAAAAATTCATAGGGGGAGAACTTTAAAGCAGTGTTCACACATCTGCTCATTCTATCACAAGTTTCTCATGTCAGATACATGGGCTCCAAAAGGTAACTTGTGATATATAATGTCACCTGAGTTAACAAAATAAGTGGAGGTAGGGGTGAGAGTGATGCAGAGCTGGGGATGTGAGCTGAATTCAGGAGATCACAGGTTTTCAAGTCAGATATCAGAGTTCAGCTCTTAGCACTGCACTTATTAGCTGGGGGCCTTCAGTTACACAACATGTCTTGCTGCTGCTTCCTCATCTGTAAATGGGAATAATGATAATGATGATGATATAATAACAATAACAATATCCATTGCATAGATTCATTGTGAGAATTAAATGAGCCCACAAAGCACTTAGCACAGTTCATGGGTCACACT
Organism: Neophocaena asiaeorientalis asiaeorientalis; assembly: GCF_003031525.2. NCBI lineage: Eukaryota > Metazoa > Chordata > Mammalia > Artiodactyla > Phocoenidae > Neophocaena > Neophocaena asiaeorientalis. The sequence continues at coordinate 5,063,448 of NW_020175536.1, read as the reverse complement.
AAATACTAAATAATACTATTTAGTTGACTAAAATTACAAGAATCCATGTGATTCAATTCATAAGTCAATAGCACCTGACCGCAATGGAAAAGTGTTGCCAGTCTGAAAGGTGGCATGGATTTTTAATTTCTTTTTCAGATACAGTCTCATTAAGAGATTGGGCAGCTTAATACAAGTGATGAGCAGGTTAAAGTTAAAACTAGTAAAGGCTAAGAATCTCAGGATTATCTTTAAAAACACTCATAAGCATAGAAACATCTCCGTGTAAGCTGCCAGCTAAAAATTGCCACTTGCTCTCTGGTTCTATAAGAATGAAATCACTAACCACTGCAGTTGCTGACCTTCAGCACAGCTGAAAGGAGCAATCAGGAATGAGGTACTCTGTGCTCTGGGGAAAACTGGAAGAACAGACCTTCAGAGAGTTATTTTCAGGAGAAGATTTTATAAGCCCAATCTCTTGCATCTTCTCATACCCAGAAAAGCACTGAAATCATTAATGGAGACATCTGCTCCTTGTGACTAGCAGCAAGCCTCTGCCGACATGTGTGCTCAACTGCACATACCCTGCTTCACTAAAATCGTATATATACTGACCTCCCCCACCCCCACCTCTGTGGAGCAGTTTCTTGGAGCTATCTGAGAGGCTGTCTCCCGGGCTATAGTTCTCATCTGATGCAAAATAAAACTTAACTCACAACTCTCACATTGTAAATTTTCTTTTCAGTGGACAGAGTAAAAGAGTAATTCCCTTCTGGGGCCTCACTTAGGTCTGATTACAGGCTTGGCATGGGGGAAGAGCAGGAACTTAGGTGCAGAAGTTCAAATGGTCCTGCTGTTTTAGTGGCTTTCAGTCACTTGATTACATTCACAGCAAAAACACAGCCAGAGAGAGGATTGGAGAAATGGAGGACTTACTTATGGGATACCTTTAAGAGATGAAAATAAGGTCCTAAACAACATAAGCCAGAAAGGAAATGGTGAATTTCCTCTCTTACAATAGTTGTTTTACCTAGAATTCTCTGGCTAACTAAGCATTCTAAATAGAATTGAAATATTACAATAATAAATCTAAGGAAACATAATTTTTGTTAAAAATATCACTTCAGTTTTGCTAACAAAAGGCATCTCAAAAGTTTTGGTGACTTTACAAACAAATAATAAAACAATCCTTCATGATATTCAGGTCAATTTTTCTAAGCATAGCATTATGAAAGGCATTATTGTTGCAAACATTATTTTCTTCAAATATTTTGGTTCCCCCTTTATTTTTTCCTTTACCCAGTGTTTTCTTTAAGTATACATGGAAGAGAGGCAATCAGTAAGTTAGTACTAAATATTGTGATAGTTTGTCACATTTTCTGCACAGCCAAAAATTGCTATTATAGATGCCTAGCTTTCCTGAAAGACCAGTTGTCTTATAATGCAATCACCTAGACAAGAGAATTAAAAATTTTACTAACATTATAGTTAAGACCTGTGAATAGGTGAAGGGGAGAGCATAGAGATTAATAGTTTCTTAACTTTTCCGTACCTCATCTTCCTTATCTGTAAAATAGAAATAAAGTAGCACATAGCTATACATCAGAAGCTATCCTGAGCCCTAATAAAGAAATTATTTTATTCATATAACTCTCCTATGAGGAAAACAATATTATCATCCCCTTTTTACAGAGAAGGCAACTGAAGTACAAAAAGGGAAAGTCACACTTAATAAGTGGCAAAGCCAGAATTCAAATCCAGGATTCTCAAACTTGCATTCTTAGTCACAATGCTATATTTTGGAGTATAAAGAAGGAAATCATCAAAAGACCATGGTTCATAAAGTGATATGTAAACCTTTCCTGAAGATCAAACAGTTTAAAACAACTCTAGAATTAGGCATTTCAAATTTCTTCAGTCTCTAATCTGAAAAAAAATTCCCACCAGAAATCAACATTGGATTTCACAATTCTAATATTCTCTTGGGTTTTGAAAGAATTTGAAATGGAAATGAGCACAGACATAAGGATTTGTGACCAGATCAATGTGTAATTATGTTTTGGGTATAAAATTCTCTGGGGAAAAACTACATTCACATCCTCCTAAGAGACTCAGCTTCAGCTTATGGATGATTGGTGATAGGTCGCATTAGGAAGAGAAAGGAATTAGTGATGAGAGGCAGCACACTGTAGAAGCATCCTTCCAAAACATCCTTCCCTGCCTCAGCCAACAAGGCAGGAAGCCTCAGGTCTAAAGGAGAATCAGCATTTTTTTTCTCTTTTGCTGGCGATTGAACCAATTTAACATAAGTGTGTATGAAGTGTTAAGCTCTCTGAGGAATATTTATGTATTTTTTTGTTCAAGATAAGAGTAGATAGTATATTGAAGATGATCTTTTCAACCAGATTCATTCAATCTCTATCTTCAACCTCAGAGGACAACTGCTTAAAAGTATAAATAAATATAGATTTACTTTGCAATTAGAAGTATAAAACAACACAAGAATTAAGAGAAAACATAATAATTAATAATATTAATAATAATAGTAATAGCTGACTCAGGAACTGCCAACACATTGCACAGCTCCAAGCTCACCGACCACTGTGATCATCTACACTACAAATGTTGCCCTTTAGAACTGTGCAGCATCGTGTTTCTAGTGTCAAGTACCGGTCTAATCACTTTTTATATGTTAACTCACTTAATCCTCAAACAACTTGATGAAGAAGTAAACTATTATGTCCCAATTTCAAAATTTTATTTTTTAAAGGCTAAGTCTTACTTTACACAGTAAGGAATGGAACCATAATTCAAAGCAAGGCTTTCTGGTCCTAGAATCTACTTATAACTACCACACTCTGCTACCTCTCTAGGAAGAAAACAAGGAAAACAGAATCAAAATAGTAGTAACTAGATTTAACAATGAAGTTCAAGATAGACCGAACACCCTACAGCCTATTTTCCCAACTGGTTACAATTAAAAACATCAGTGGAATTTCAAGCTTAATTACCCAAGGACACTGAAAAATAAATAACAGCAAGAGAAAAGGGAAACAAAGTCAAAACGTGAGAAAGGACCCATTAGGGAAATGATTTTCCAAGTTTGTTTCCCTCCTATGTCTGTCAGCTTGAACAGAATGAGACCCCAGTTGTGGAACAGTGCAGCAGCACCAAAACACCAGAGAAAAATTCCTCCTTTCTGGCCAGAGGACCAGGAAAGTATCCCCTGTGAGCTGAAGCCCGTGCGCAGCAGCCGAATTTTGTTCTTAATTTTTTTCTCTCCATGTAGTGCTAATGGGCAGCCCCAGTCACTAAGGTTCAGTGCTGCAGCATCAGTGTGGGCATAGAAAACTCCAAAGGGGAGAGAGAGAGAGAGAGAGAGAAAGGGAGGGAAGGAGGGAGGGAAGAAGGAAGGGAGGAAGGGAAGGAAAGAAAGGGAAAGGAAAGGAAAGAAAGGAAAAAAGGGCAAAGGAAGGAAAGAAAGAAGGAAGGAAGAAAAGAAGAAAGGAAGGAAGAACATGTCTAGAGGTCACCAAGGGGGGAAAGCGGAAGTGGGGGGATGAATTGGGAGATTGGGATTGACATATAAAGACTAATATGTATAAAATAGGTAACTAATAAGAACCTGCTTAAAAAAATAGATAAAATAAAATTAAAAAAAAAAAAAGGAAATGGCTAGAGAAACTCAGAAAATGGGTCCTAGAAATAAAAAGTCTGAAAAAAATCTGTTATTTTTCTTTCTTTTTCCCATGGCCTTTTCTCCCTCAGGACTGCCACGGCTATGTAGAGCTGTGTGACAGAGAAGGAGACTAACACTATAGGTTAACCAATTTTCTGACCAGTAAAGCTTGGAAAAGAGGTTCTCTGCAATTTGGGGGGGGTAGATTCTTCAAAATAAAACCTTAAGAGAAGTTCCCTTAATTCTGTGTATGAACTGACACATGTCCCAGACTCATCCTCAAGCTATGTGTGCATGAAGCAGGCACAAAAAAACATAGCTAAGGCTATGAGAATTAAACAATGATATAAACCACCACCCAACTCCCAAACTAAGACCCGAGGGGCACACACAGAAAGCGGACCCAAAACAACATAGCAAAGGATTTGAAAACTAAACTAACATTGGAGGTTAGATAGAACTTGCTGTTTGAATCTAACTTTAATGATTGACTGCTAAAACAAACAAAGCATATTTTTCAGAGGATTTTAACAGGGCTCAGAACTTGGCAGGCAGTGTTCAAAATGTCTAGGATACAATACAAAATCTATATACAGAGAACCAGGAATACATGATCAATTAAAATAGATAATTAACAGATGCCAACCTTGAGATAATCTAGATATAACTTTAAATCAGCTATTGAAGCACACTCTATGACATAAAAATAAGCACTCTAGAAATGAATTTGAAAGACAGAAGTTCTCACTACAAAAAAATAAGTACAAAAAGGAAACGAATAGAAAATTTAGAACTGAAAAATAAAATATCTGAAACTTTAAAAATACACTCAGTGAGATATATAGAATAATGAAGAGGTCAGAGAAAAGGATCACCGCACTTGAAGATAGAGCAATGGAAATAATCCAACCTAAAAAGTCAATGAGAAAAATTATTTATATGAAATGACAACACAGCCTCAGGAACCTTTGAGAATTATCAAAAGGGCTAATACTCATATCACTGAAGTCCCAAAAAAGAACAAAACATTGATGCATTTGAGATATATATATTTAAAGGTCAGTAAATGCCAAACAAGATAGACTCAAAGAAACACATGATAAAATACATCATAATAAAGCTGCTACAAATATATACACATATATATGATCATGATATATATATATATATATTACATTATAAAAGAAAACCATCAACCTAGAATTCTATGTTGAATAAAAATATCCTCCATAGAATAAAGACAAAAATTTTTCCAAATGAGGAAAACAAAGAGAATATGTTGCTAAAATACTTATTCCAAATGAAATGCTAAAGGATATTTTTCAGGCAGAAAGGAAATGACACCAGAGGGAAACTTGAAACTTCAGGAATGAAGGAAGAACCAAAGAAATGGTAAAGATGTGGGTAAATGCAAGATGAATGTTTTCCCTTTTGATTTCTTTAATGTATGGATGACTCTCAAAAGCAGAAACAATACTATTGTCTAGTGGTTAGTTCAAAGAACATAGATATATTGCATATGACAATTATAACCTAAAAGAGGGAAGTTAAAGGAGGAGGGTTATAAGGCTTCTTCTATATTTTCTTTGAGGAGATAAAATATGAACTCCAAGAGTATATGAAAAGTGAGATATGTATATTTTACTCCCTAAAATAACCTCTAAAAAGTAATACCATGAGATACATCTAAAAAGTCAGTAGATAAGCTGAAAAGGAATATTAAAATATCCAAATTATTCAAAAGAAGGTAGGAAAAAGGGAGGCAGAGAAGCAAAATCATAGGAAAAAATAGAAAGAGATAAAATAGTTGACCAAAATCCAATCATATTGTATCATTTATTACTCCAATAAATATATCACTCTTTTTCATTAAATGTCGTGACGACACAAATGAAACAAAAATCATTGTCATACTGGGCAGAAAAAAATCAATACCCAATTATATGTTGTCTATAAGAAACATGTTTTAAATATAATACATGCAATGAAATAGAACAGCAATGAATAAAGAGATATTATGCAAATACTAATCTAAAGAAAGCTACAGTATCTATATTAATATAAGAGAAACCAGATTTCATAACAGGGAAAATTGCCAGAGACATTACTTAATGAATGTAAAAGGTCTCTCCTGTAAGAAATAAAATTCTAAATGCACATACCCTTAAAAACCGAATTTCTAACTAAATGAAGCAAAATTTAATAGAACTGAAAGGAAAAATAGTCAAATTTGTTTACTCTGTGAAAGACACTGGTTTAAGAATAGAAAGACAAGGCACAGACTGGGAGAAAATATTTGTAAATCATATATATGACAAAGTACTAGCATCCAAACTACATAAAGAATTCTCAAAATTCAACAGTAAAAATCAAACAACCCAATGTAAAAAGTGGTCAAAAGATTTGAATGGTAACTTCACCAAAGAAGATATATGGGTGGTTTGGGAAGCTGCACAATGGTCCCACAAATGTGTCTACATCCTAATCCCCAGAAACTGTGAATGTATTACCTTACTTAAGGTAAAAGGAACTTTGAAGTTGTGATTTCATTAAACATTTTGAGATGAGGAGCCTGGTTTGGATTACCTGGGTAGGTTTCATGCAATCACAATGGTCCTTAGAAGAGGGTAGCAAGAAGATCAGAGTCAGAGACAGAAGATAAAAGTTGAGAAGCAGAGGTCATAGAAGAAAGAGGACGTTATACACCTTGCTTTGATGATGGAGGAAGTTGTTAACAGCCAAGGGATGCAAGCAGGTTCTAGAAGCTGGAAAAGGAAAGGAAATAGATTCATTCTTAGATTTCAGAAAGAACACAGATCTGCCAGCACCTTGCTTTTAAGTATTAATTTTAGTGAAACTGATTTTAAATTTCTGACGTCCAGGACTATCGGATAATAAATCTGTGATGTTTTGTAAGCCACTAAATTTGTGGTACTTTGTTTTAGCAACAATATACATAAATATATCAAAACTACTTCAGATGGCAAGTACTTAAATGAAAAATCATCAATATCATTATCACTTGGGAAATGCAAATTAAAACCACAATGAAATACCACCACACAGATACTAGAAGTAAAAAAGAAATAAAATCTAATGATACCAAGTGCTGATGAAATTGAGGAACTAGAACAATTACACATTGCTGATAGGGCTGCAATGTGATACAGCTACTTTGGATAAAAAGTTGGGAGGTTTCTTCTAAAATAAAACACACCTACCATACAACCCAGAAGTTCCTTGCTGAGGCATTTATGCAAGAGGATTGACAGTTTATGTTCACACAAAAGCTGAATGCAAATATTTCTGGCATCTTTATTCATCTCCAAAAACTGGAAGCAACCAAAAGGTCTTTCAGCTGGTGAATAGATTTTTTTTTAAATTCATGATACTACCATCAATAGAACTCTACTCAGCAATAAAAAGGATAGGATCGGGCTTCCCTGGTGGCACAGTGGTTGAGAGTCTGCCTGCCAATGCAGCAGACACGGGTTCGAGCTCTGGTCCAGGAAGATCCCACATGCCACAGAGCAACTGGGGCCATGAGCCACAACTACTGAGCCTGTGCGTCTGGAGCCTGTGCTCCACAGCAAGAGAGGCCGCGACAGTGAGAGGCCCGCGCACTGCGATGGAGAGTGGCCCCCGCTTGCCACAACTAGAGAGGGCCCTCGCACAGAGACGAAGACCCAACACAGCCAAAAATATCAATAAATAAATTAAAAAAAAAAAAAGGGTAGGATCAATTATTGATACATGCAAAATATGGATGAATCTCAAATGCGTTATGTTGAAGGAAAATAAGTCAGACTCAGAAGGCAATGTACTATGCAATTCCATACAGGTATAACATTCTGGAAAAAGCGAAAGGTCAGAGAACAGCTCAGTGGTTGCCAGGGTTTTGAGGCTGGGATACAGTTTGGCTAGGAAGGGACAGCAAGAGGGATTTGGAGAGTGATGGTACTGGTGATGAGAGCTATATGACTATATTCACTTTTCAAAATTCATATTACCATGCACCAAAAAGAATAAATTTTACTGTATACAAATTCATAATTGTTTTGATAGTAAGAACCAACTTACTGTTTTCAACCTAAGCGTGTTCTGATTGCACCACAGAGCTTCACTGTTATTTTAAGCAAGAGTTTTTTTGTTTGTTTGTTTGTTTTTTTAATTCTCTGGTCAAAAATGTTCTCTCCAGACTGTGGGCTTCTAAGTTACATCCTAATATCATAAATATCATTCTAGAAAAAAATGTGTCAATTAGGCAAGCATATTTTAAAATATCAGGGTTTAAGCTATACCCACTTGATTGGATAACCCATTTGTTTAGCTCAGATAAAAGCAGTATCAGCTTTTGTTCTATCTTTCCTCCCTTGCTTTTAAGTCAGTCTTATTTATTTATTTATTTATTTATCTATTTTTGGCTGCATTGGGTCTTCTTTGCTGCACACAGGCTTTCTCTAGTTATGGCCAGCAGGGGCTACTCTTCATTGCGATGTGCGGGTTTCTCACTGTGATGGCTTCTTTGCTGTGGAGCACAGGCTCTAAGCACGTGGGCTTCAGTAGTTGTGGCACACGGGCTCAGTAGTAGTGGCTCGCGGGCTCTAGAGTGCAGGCTCAGTAGTTGTGGTGCACGGGCTTAGTTGCTCTGAGGCATGTGGGATCTTCCCGGACCAGGGCTTGAACCTGTGCCCCCTGCATTGGCAGGCGGATTCTTAACCACTGTGCCACCAGGGAAGCCCAAGAATAAATAGAAGTCTTATAGAAATCTTAAGTGTCTTTTCTGTAAACACTAGTAAAAAGGGTTTAGCCTTCTAGGTAGGTGACCTTGATTTGTTCCATCTGCTAGAAGCCCAATTTGAATCCAACCCCTTGTAACTGATGGTTTTTATGTTGTACGTGACTCATGGCTGAAATTTTGGAATGGGAAATATGAGGCCTCTGTGTTTGTTTGTGTGTTCATATGTATCTATATGTGCATTGTAGGTGTATGGTCTTGCCAAAAATCGATTCGTAAAAGAGCTCTACTTGATCGGATTTTTAAAAATTAAGCGTTTATATAAATATTCAGAAATAAAAAACAATGTAGCCAGAATGAATTTCAGGTTCATATCATCTGGAAAATATTCAGTACTAAACTGATATCTGGTACTGAAGGTGGCTTAATCTTGTTGGTTTGATTAATATACACATGTTAGAGTCATCAGTGTTAAGTATAGCATTTCTGTTGTACCTAGGTTTATTAGAGGTCAAATAAGACCTTATTCTATCTGTTACAAATTTGTCAACAAGAAAAGTAACTCGATGGAAAAAAAGCTTTTAGGAAAAGTAAGATATGTATTTTCAGTAGAAAAAGGTGTGAAGAATCTAGGTCAGTCTTAAAACAAGGCTCATTTCAGCCTCCTCTGTCCTGAAAAAGCCCATACCCCTAAAAACAATGAGTTAATTAGATTTTATCTAAGGAAGATCTCATAAGGGAGAGAAGGAGACATTTGGCATCAGTGTCTTAAATATTCATGCCATTTGTCTCCTCTCCCAAATCTCCCTAAACTCAAACTTGAATCATTCCTTCTTCACCAACCCCTATTAGCGATGCAAACAGCCCTAAACCAGCCTTCTGAGCTCTAGAATCTTACTCGAAGCTTTCTTAATCTCTCACCATGTTCTTAGCCAATGCAGTTTGAAACTTGCCAATCATTACATGTTTGTGTAAATGTGTGTGAGAAATTCTAATAGAAAGGCAAAGCCAGCAATCTGTTTGAAGTATTTTGAGTAATGGCAAGGTAAGGTATTAGAGGCAAAATCTAAAAACTCTTTCAGAAAACAATATTGAATAAACAAAGCCTTACACTTAAAACATGCACAGAACTTAACCAAAGGACCTATAAAAGTAATAAATTGTACAGTTCAAGTTAAGTGATGAGAGATTTCAAAAAAGAGAGTTGGGTTTTTGTTTGTTTGTTTGTTTTGTTTTTACCATTAAGGTAATCAATCTATTGATTGATTAAATCTCTACTGCATACTCAGCACAGTCTTGTATTATGTACAATTCCCACTCAAACCTGCATACACACACACACACATACAAACACCAGTATATCAGTGCCTGAATCAGTCACATAATAATTCAAATAGGGTGATTATATCTGTACTAGTTTATGGAAGAAAAATAGAACTTTCTACCACTGGTTGACCAAGAACCATTTTCCTTTGGAGAAAAATGAAATCATTTGCTTCCAGATGAAACAGAGATAAGCCCTCAAAATTTGGTTCACTCTTTTTATATTGTCCACAGTCTTGAAATTAATTACCTCTACAATTTATGGCAGAGATTAGAAGGCTCAACAGTTTCTATTCACTCCAAATAAAGACAATCAGAGTTTTGTGCTTGCAGACTTAGACTTAGGAAACATTCACTACAATGAAAAAAAAAAAAAAAAACATGGAAAAACCTTGAAATCCAGTAGTTAACAATTTAGCCTGAAATACTTGTTTCTTCCTTGAATCACAGGTAGTTTGATTGAAATTAATATGAACCAATGATTTAAGTCATTTATTCTGAAATTTTACATTGAGCGTCAATTATATACAGCACACCAATTAGCAGGTAAGTTAACAGAGGACAAAATTTGACACCTAACATTTTTAAAATACCATAGGGATCAGCCAACTACTGCCTGTTTTTATAAATAAAGCTTTATTGGGACACAGCCACACCCATTTGTTTATGTATTAGTAAGCAGAGAAGAGACATGGTGGACAGTTGAGAGGTTTAGTCCATAAGCATTTACAAATGCTGCCTGGACACCTACAGAATTATTTCATGGAAGTAAGAGATGTGATTTTTGCAGTTTAGACAAGAGAAGGCCAAGGAAGTGCTGCTTAAGATACATATTATCAATCAAGATGGTGACATAGGTTGTTCCTGACTCCATTCTTCTCACAAGAAGACCAAGGAGCAAATATCCGTAAACAAGACACCACTGTGAAAATCCCAGAACTGCAGGTGAGGCTGAAGCGCCCCCTGGACTACAGAGACGGTGAAGGAGCACATTAAAGAGTAAGAGGATCGGCTACATTCTGCCAGCATTGCCCCTCCCTCACACCGGCATAGCCACGCCCCTTCACCGGGAAGGCCCCCTGGGATTATGGCTTCTCCGGAGGGTAAAGAGAACCCAACATGGGCATTCAGTTCCCCCAGCATTGTGGGAAGCTTCGCGAGAGGCTCATGCAGATCTTTTCCATGGGGATCACTGGGGAAATCTGTGGGACTTGACCCCTGGGGATTAGACAAGGATGGAGAAGGAGGTGGAGGCTTATGGCAACCAGGATTCAGATCTTGGTGGACTGTGTTCTGGCTTGCAGCAGCACCCAAACAAAGATCCCAGCCAGCAGTTCTGTCCATCTGAACAGCTGAGGGTGGCCCAGTCTGGCCAGGGAGCTCAGTTCTGTCTAATTTGGGTCCCAGTCAAGAGGCTGTAATGGCCATGGAGCCTCTTACCACCCAATTTGGGAAAGGATGGAAATTCGCAGTCCTGCCCAGCTGCTGAGTGTAGCCTACAGTCCTGCCTGACCAGAGAACCTCGGCAGCCCTGGAAGCCATCCTATAGCCCCACCAGGGCAGGGAGCCAAGCCAGCAGCTGAGCATAGCCTCTGGTGCCACGTAACCAAAGAGCCTGAACAGCAAGCCCGGCATCCCAGGACCCAGCCTGTGGTACCCCTGGGCTGTGGAGCCCAGCCTACAGCCCACCCCAACAGTAAAGGCCAGCCTGCAGCCCTGCCCAAATTCAGACACAGCCTGTGGCCCCAGCTGATGGCAGAATCCAGCCTGAGACCCTGTTCATGGTGAAGCCCAGCCTGCTGAACCATCCAATCTGGGAGGACAACCTGAGACCCATCCAGCCAGGAGCAATTTTTTTTTTTTTAATTTTATTCAAGTCTCCATGTAGATACATTATCTGTCATTAGAATTAGTTTTTCTCACGTGAAACAGAAATCTTGTCGTTTTTTTATTGTGGTAACGTTGGATATGAAACTCTTCCCTCATTCTAATTACTACTAATAACAAGAAGTTTTCTATTTGAAAAGTAGCTGTAACCTCACTGTGACGATATCTCCAGAGTCTGGTCTCCAGCTGTGCTTTAAAGATGGCACCAACATATTAATGGTGTTCTTTACAATTCCCTTTAAATATTCACATGTTCCACATCAATTCTACACAAGGCATTGTCTAAGACTCCATAGAAGATGTAAAAATGAAGCAGAACCAGTTTTCCTCAGAAATGCTAATAAAAAAGAGAAAACCATGACATAAATATCTGGAACACAAGTTAGAATGTGATGGGACGTTTTTGTTCCGAGACCCCTTTGTATTGGAGCCAACTTACTCTAAATGTGCTTCTGTGACCTCCTCATTTATACCTCATTGGTCAAAATGTACCAGAAACCATTTTATGTTACTTCATTGCAAGATTTTTTTCATTCAAAATAGGAACTTTGTCATGAGCTGTAAATCTATACCTTCTAAAAACAGGCTTTTGTAATTAAACTAAACACATTCCCTTCTTATGCCTCTTTTTCCACCTCACCACAGAACTGCATAGCATTAACTTACAGATATTTATGTACATGTCCTAAATGTTTTTTATATATGTACAAGTATGGAGCAATATACTTTCATAACTTATGTCTTCCAAGTATCTTTTAAAAGTTATGTAAAGGATCTCTTGCAAAAAATAACAAAAGGCCTAATTTTTCAAGAAATCTGAATTGACGATGCACTGTAATGATTAAATGATTCTTTTCTGCCTGCCCACAGGTAGTGGAACTTCAGTTAAGTTGAAAGCATCAATGCATAAACAATGACTAAGATATACAAGTAACTCCAGTAAATTGCTATGTTATTCTGTCCCACAATTGTCACAAGCAAATTTAACAGCAGGTGCTCAAACAGTATGGGCACAATGTTTCTTTTATATATTATTCCTCTGAATTTAAAAAATAAAGGCATGAAATGTATATCCCTATCACAGAGATGCTTCATAGTGCATTAAAAATTCTGTTACGAAAGTAAATTATCCAAAGTCAAAACTTGACTAAAGAGTTTAAAGCTAAGAGTGGGGCTCTAAGATCCTGATTCCTATATTTTCAAATTCTATTTCAAATGGACATTAGTACAGGGCAGTGACAAGAGCAGGTTTTACAGCAGGAGAAATCTTGTGTGTGAGTCACATGATCTGGCAATAGCAACAGCTTTCAGGAGCCAAGCAAAATTAATGGCTTGAGAGAATGGTGAGATGACAGTTCCTCTGTTTATAATCTGTAAGGGTTTTTTGCTTATATTCAAGATCTGGAACACCCTACCCTGTGTGGGCCATAGAGAACACCACACTGAACCCATTTAGTGCTAGTCTATAACACTAAAAAATTATAAGAGCTTAGTTAAGGAGCAGCATAGTCCTCAATGGTTTTATTTGTAAATTTCAGAAAAATGGGTACTCAAAGGCTGCTGTAGTTCAGGAAATCTCTGTGGAAATACAACATACAAACCTGCACGTGGCAGTACTTCTAATATGCAAGAGGTAGAAGGTTCACTGGAATAGCAAGTCATGGTAACACAGAAATTCAAGACGTTCAGCTGGCGAGCTCAGTTTTACTGACAACAAAGACACCAAGGCAAGGGTGATGATAAATTAATCACACTCCACATCTGTCCTCACCCTCTGTCTCAGAAACTAGATTTCTTCAGCACATTAAGCATGGAACCATCTTTCAGAAGTGACTCACATTAACCAGATCCATATGGACTGATGTATAAAATGGTAGTTAATTAGCATGGAATGAGAAACACAATATCCAAAGAGAACAGACACACAGAGATTACAGCCAATACAACCTCTCCTAGCAGGCAAGTTACAAGACAAGCCAAATTACTATCAAAATGCCAGTGTATTAATTGATAGAGAATTCTAATTGCCGAGTGGGCCAAACATAAAAATTCTTTGGCAGTGCATTTCTTTCATATAAACAAGCAACATGGAAAACTAATTGTTAATCAGATGTTCGCTAGTATATCAGTCTTGGAACAAAAACACATTGTTTGCTATTTTGATGCCTACTGATTCAGGCTTGGGTAACCTGATCCACTCTCTCCTGGAACCAGACAGATGGTATATTGGGAAGTGCACCCCCTTCTTTTACTATGCTTGGAAGACCAGAGCCTCAGTTGCTAGTTATACCCTCGTCATCAAAGCCCTCTTCCTAACATTTATGGATGGTTTTTAGTCCATCTCCTCCAAGTCATACACTTGGCTTTTGAAAGAACTTCTTAAAAGTTCTTTGTTTTAAGAAAAATTTTTAAAGAACTTCTTTAAAGTTCTTTCCAGCTGCTTTCTTCTACCCTGGAGTTCAAGAACTGAAATACCTTCTCACTGTGATCCTTCAAGATCCTGGGGGTTTGAGGGTGGTGATGAGGGAAGTCTCATTTTGTTTTATGGTTTGTTTCTCACTTCCTTTTGCAAAATTATACCATTTAAAGTTGCATGGCGTATCAATTTCCCCCTAACACTAATTTCTTGCCCATGAGTCCACTCTTATTTTGTAAAAGCTGTGCAGGTCTCCCATGATGACTTTTAGGAAACCTCACACCTCTTGTCCAGAATCCATAGCACACCTTCCTCTCTGGCTGTGTATTTCTTCAAATGTTATTCTACATCAGTCACACTAGGCAAGCTAGTCCTGTGAGGAAGTGATACTCTAAGACACACAAGCAACACATTTTTGGTGTTTACTTTAAAGATCTCTACACTAGCACGGTCACAAAAATACCTTATGATTCTTGCAAAAGTTCACTGTTGTGTAGGATATATGTGACCCCTCCCAAAGAAAAGTATTAATTCATTCTAGGAAGATAAGCATTTCACCACCTCTTCTGTTATTTGCAAACTCCCCTTATCTGCACTGGAGTTAGCTTGTATGCTTACCATGCAGAGCGATGCAGAGCAGTTTTGTTTCTTTCTTCTACTTCTCCGTCCAATCGTTGCTCCCACCCCCATCTTTAATATTATGCTTGCTCAAATCTATGTATAACAAGAAATTAAGAAATAAGCGTATGACTGGTGCACATACATCCTAATGGTTGCTTATTAGCTACACAAAAATCTCAGCTGAGGTTTTTAAAATGAACACTGAGAAATGGTGAAAACGTAGATTTGATGTTATGTATATTTTACCACAGTAAAAAACAAAAAAAGAACACCTGTAAGGTGTTTATCAAGCTGCTGTCTTCCTTCTCAGACTGAGTAGAGAGTGGGAAGGATGATAGCTTCCTTAGCCTAGTAACACCCCTTTAATTCTCCTTTGTGTGTTGTTTATTTCCATTGTAGAATAATCCCCCTTATGATTGACACATTCTTTCTTTAGATATGTCAATATATTAACAATGCCTTAAAGCTTACAACAGTCTAGTTCAACTAGCCTGGAAATCATTCTTCTTTTTCAGAGGACATTCAGGGAAAACATTATTGCCTGTGTTTCAAAGTTATTTAGGATCATTTTACCATTAGTTCAGGGCATCACCTACTTTTGCCTTAGAACATTTTCCTTTATTACTTAACTTCTTATATGTAAGAAGTTGTTATATATAATAATGACTGTATTCATTAAAAGCACAGATTCCAGAGCCAGATTTCCTGGGTCTGAAGTTCCAACTAATCCACAAACTAGCTGTGTGGCCCTGGACAAGTGATTTGATCTTTCTGTGTCTCTGTTTCCTTAGCTGCAACATAGAAATGATAACAACATCCTCCACTAGGTTTGTTGTAAAAGCAAGTGAGCTAACAGATGTAAAGTATGTGGAACAATGCATGGCACATTAACTATTATTTATTGAGCTTATACTATGGCTGGGCACTAGGAATACAATGAAGAGAAAAAGAGATTTGGATACCATAAAGCGAAAAATGCACTTTTTTTTTTTTACATTGCTAATACTACTTTAAATATTTGGGGATTTATTCCCATAACGACCAACTCTCTGACACCAGCTGGGTATCCAATTCAATTCAGCTCTGTCACTATCTACCTGGAGATAGCATCAGATTCCGCAGGTTAAGGGCTCAATTCTCACAAGACTGCCTCCACTGCAGCTGTAAATTGCAAGTTCCAGGTTGTCCCGGGTGCTTCTGATTGACCAGCTATAAATCAGGGTTCCCACAACTCCCTCCCTGGATATGATCATTTGCTATATCAGCTCACAGAACCCAGTGAAACACTGGCTTACAGTTACTAGTTTATTTTCTAGTAAGGGATATCATAAAAGATACAGATGAACAGCCAGATGAAGAGATACATAAAGCAAGGTCCAGAAGGGTCCTGAGTACAGGAACTTCTGTCCCCATGGAATTGGAGTGCACCACTCTCCTGGCACATGGATGTGTTCACCAACCCAGAAGCTTTCCAAACCTTAGACTTTGGGGAATTTTTATGGAGGCTTCATCCCATAGGCATGATCTCTTACTAATTCAGTTTCCAGTCCCTCTCCCCTCTCTGGAGAATGAGGGGTGGGGATGAAAGTTCCAAGCTTCTAATTATGACTTGGTCTTTCTGGTGATGAGCTGCCATCCAGTAGCCCACCAAAAGTTGCCTCATTAGGACAAAAGATGCTCCTATCACCCAGGAAATTCCCAGTTATTTAGATGCTCTGTGTCAGACACCCCTATTACCTGGGAAATTATAAGGGTTTTAGGAGCTTTTGGTCAGGAACCAAGTTCAAAGACCAAATATTAGCTGGAACTAGGGCAAAGACATACATACATTTTTATTTCAGTTCCTTTCTCAATAGAATATATGAAGTTTATATTGTAGTTAAAATGACAGACCAAAAGCTCCAATAACACAGGCACATAAATAAAATAACTACATGCTACAATGGGGCTTGTGAAGGAAAGAGGAAAAAGAGTTGTGATAGAAAATTATATAGGGAAATTTGTTTAAATAGAGCAGTCAGGGAAATCTTATCTGAGGTGATAACAGTCAAGAAAGTGAATGATTACCAATTCATAGAATGGTGGCAAGAACATTCCTGCTGGGGGAATAGTAGTGCATACAAAGGACTTGAGGTCATGAAGAGCTTGGTGTTTAAGTAGCTGAAAGAAAGTGTTGAGAAAGATGAAATGTGTTGTTTGGTGTTATTTCATAAAGTCAATCATCTGCAAATATTAACGCAAAATTTCTTATTACATTCATGAGCTGTGTGGCCCAGTGCCTGATTCCAGCAGTTTCTCATGTTGGTTTTTATAATTCAAGGCAGAACTTAACAAGTTATCAGATGAGGGTCAAAAAAGAAATGTTATAGAATCACAGATCAAAATAAATTAATTTTGCAAATTTACCATTTTAACACATGTTTTGAGATAATCTGCCTTCCCGAGTATCTAGTGATTTTACAATTTTGGTCTCAATTCCTATGCATGGATGTGTGCACCAACCCAGAAGCTTTCCAAACCTTATACTTTGGGGATACATGCATTTATAAAAGGATCTAAATCTGGATGCAAGCTGTAAGATTTCACCTGTGACACCATAAAAGGCACCAAAAAATTGCTGACAATTAACCCCAGTGAGAAGCAGAGGGAAAGAGACAGACTCAGAGCCAGGGAAGGAAGAAAAAAAACAGAAAGAACAAAAACACAAATGGTCAGGAGAAAAATGGACTGCAAAAACTAGGCAGGCATGAAGAGATCTAATAACTTGAGACAAGAGAGAGACTGATGTACAGTCCTGAAGGACAAGAAGAGGTCACCCAGCCTGGATCGCTATCACAGACAATGCCATGCTACAGCATCAAATTATTGTTCCATATTGAATATCCCAGTTGTAACTCTAGCATATTTTCATGCAAATAATCTGACCTGCAGGTTTCCACAGAAGGAATTCTGGCAGATGGAGCCAACTTCTAGAACAGTGTAACACCAAAAGCAACAGGTGGTAGAGCCCGAGGAGCAGTTCAATGAACCCTGAACTATTGGCCAGGTGGAACGCTTATTTGATGAGGTCACAGGGAAGATGCAAAAGAAACACAGTGCAATGAAAGGAGGAACTCTTCTGTAAGAGGGAGTGTCTATTGGGCACATCCAAATGTTCCTGATATAGCAGCCCCATTTTTATGACCAGACACAGCTTATTATCTTAAAAAGTCACAGGCAGAAATGTCAGTCACTTCCTAAAATATGAGTAACCAAAAATCCCAGATACTATTTGTACCACAATCTAGCCATGAAGTGGAGAATATTGACGGCCAGAGATTGATAACAGAGTGATTATTTTTTGAGATGTCCTGGGGTGCGGTTAAGAACACATTATCCCCTGGTCAGAATGGGTATCATCAAAAAGTCTACACACAATCAATGCTGGAGAGGGTGTGGAGAAAAGGGAACCCTCCTACACTGTTGGTAGGAATGTAAATTGGTACAGCCGCTACGGAGAACAGTACAGAGGTTCCTCAGAAAACTAAAAATAGAGCTACCATATGATCCATCAATCCCACTCCTGGGCATATATCAGGGGAAAACCATACTTCGAAAAGATACATGCACCCCCAGTGTTCATTGCAGCGCTATTTACAATAGCCAAGACATGGAAGCAACCTAAATGTCTATAGACAGATGAATGAATAAAGAAGATGTGGTACATATATACAGTGGAATATTAGCCATAAAAAAGAATGAAATAATGCCATTTGCAGCAACATGGATGCACTTAGAGATTATCATACTAAGTGAAGCAAGTCAGCAGAGAAAGACAAACATCATATGATATCACTTATATGTGGAATCTAAAAAAATGATACAAATGAACTTATTTACAAAACAGAAACAAACTCACAGACTTAGAAAGCAAATTTATTGTTACCAAAGGGGAAGGTCAGGGGGAAGATATAAATTAGGAGGTTGGGATTAATATATACACACTACTATATATAAAATAAATGATCAACAAGGACCCACTGTATAATGCAGGGAACTCTACTCAGTACTCTGTAATAACTTACATGGGCAAAGAATCTGAAAAAGAATTGTTATATGTATATGTATAACTAAATCACTTTGCTGTACACCTGAAACTAACATAACATTGTAGATCAATTATACTCCAATATAAAATTAAAATAAAATTAAATTTAAAAAGAAAGTGATTATGGTAAAAAAAAAAAAAAGCAAGGTAAAAATAGAGACACAAGTGTAGAGAACAAATGTATGGACACCAAGGGCAGGAAGTGGGGGCTGTGTGGTGGTGGTGGGATGAATTGGGAGATTGAGATTGACATATATACACTAATATGTATAAAATAGGTAACTAATAAGAACCCGCTGTATAAAAAATAAGTAAATAAAATTCAAAAAAATAAAGTGATTATGGTAAAAATAATAAATAAATGTAATTTAAAAAAAACACACTACCCCAAAATATGGCACCTTGACAGGGAATTTTGTAAGCTGAAGGAATTTGAGCAGTGGCAGGTGCAGGAATGACTCTCTGACCTCTCCCTTCTCCCCCGAAGCAGGTCATAAGAACCTCGTGTGACAGATGTCCTCCCTTTACCAGGAGGAAAGTAGCACATTTATCTCTGAAGATGGAGGGACACTGAGAGGAACATGAACCAGCAGCCATTGTTAAGTTTCCTTTAGTTAACTACCCTTATTAGCTCACATTCTTTTTTCCTATCATGTTTTTCCATAACTTTCCACTCTTTATCAAACCTGGTATAAAAATCACTCAAGCCTAACAGCTTCTTCCAGTCTTCATTTCCTTGTAAAGTCTCCCATGTTGTATAAAACTTAGATTGAATAAATTTACATGATTTTTTCCTGTTAATCTTTCTTTGCCAGTTTAATTTTCAGTCAGGGACTCTAAAGGGGTCAAGGAAAAGTTTATCCCTCCAACACATGGAAGAAGAAAACTTGCAAAAGGCGTATTCATCTTTAAATTCACTAATTCATCCGTTCAACAGATATTTATCAACTTGCTTACTATATACAAGTTAGGAGCTGGGGATGTAGTAGCGATATCCTGCCCTTATGGTCTTTAGATTATTTCAATAAGTATTTATCAGATGCCTTCTCTGTGCCAGACACTAACCATGCTAGACTCAGAAACACAATTAAACCTCACAGTTGCTGCCTTCAAGGAACTCAGGCCAGTTAGAAAGACAGACAGGTCAGCAGTGCAACATTTAATATCTCTGGTCCTTGATTTACTCTTCTTGATGAAGAAGAAAGGCTTGCATGATCTCTAAAATCTCTTCCAACTCTAAATGTTTTCTATATTATCACAATAATTTTTAATGTGTTTTTACTTGGTTTTACCCCTTAATGAATTTGCCGTCCGTGAGAAACAATAAAGTACTGGAGAGAGATGAAGAGGAAGAGCCAATGTTATAGCTGGAAGGGAAAAGTATTTACATGAAAATAAGTTAAACTTAGCACAACTTCATTCTTCTATCCTTTCTACAAATATGTGTTAATTTCCTACTATACACCAAGCACTATCTTATGCTCTGTAAATAAAATAAACTTAGTTCCTGTCCTTGTGAATCTGTGTCCTTGGGCAAGTCACTTAACTGTGTGTGTGTGTGTGTGTGTGTGTGTGTGTTCAGGTATAAATTTAAACTAATAACAAGACCACTGCTATTATATTAATCAAGTGATACAATGTACATAGAAACTCTTTATAAACATGATACAATTGATATATTACATTATTTTAATTCTCCTCTAAAAATCTCACCAAGTCACAGAGCCTTGTACTCTACATATTGGGAGCATTAAAATATGTATTTCATCAAATCTTCAGTGAATCTGATTCATCATTGTTATACGCATCTTTAAAAAAAAAAACCTCTGCCGATTAAACCTGTCACGCTGCTAGAATACCATCAGTTGTAAGATTCATCCTGGCTTCAGAAATGTTAAAATATGCAAGAATAAATAAATTTTATAAAACTGTGAGGTAGCAATCATCTAGCTTAGTACCTGTTTAGCATGGAGATAACATGACTTTAGGAAACGGAAGTACATGACAGATGAATTTAATTCATATTATCATAGGAAAACAAACTCTGTAAATATGAAAAAACATAGTAGATACAGTTTGTGTGATCACATAAGGCATTTATTTCCCAAATGATATTTTCACTAGTAAGCTCAGAATATACGGTGTAGACAATATTATTCTGATAAGGCTTGTTGAATGGCTTGATGTTTTCCTGACACATTCATTGACAAGATACCTTATGTAGACACCACATGGATCTAAGGTGCAGAGAGGAGTAATATTCACAATTGGTTTGTGAGTGAGTGGGACTACATTGAGGAAAATTTTTAGAAGCATGAGTGGAGGTGAAGAGAAGAACCTGGGATCTGAGTTGCTTGAAAATTTTATCAGTGTCTTAGATGAAGGATGCTTTCATTCAGTTTGCAGAAAGTGACAATTTTTAAAAAGTAATTAAAACAGAAAAGAGAGAAACTAAATGCAAAGCAGACTTGATAAAGTAGTTAGCTATTCAAACATGCAAATAGTCAATAGCTGGTAGTATAAGATATAGTCTGGAAATTAAAAACAGCTGTCTAGGGCCTCTCTGGTGGTTCAGTGGTTAAGAATCAATGCCAATGCAGGGGACATGGGCTCGAGCCCTGGTCCAGGAAGATTCCACATGTCGTGGAGCAACTAAGCCCATGTGTCACAACTCCTGAGCCCGTGTGCCACAACTACTGAAGCCTGTGCACCTAGAGCCCGTGCTCTGCAACAAGAGAAGCCACTACAATGAGAAGCTCACTAACTGCAACGAAGAGTAGCCCGTGCTCACTGAAACTAGAGAGAGCCCCCCAAGAGCAGCAATGAAGACCCAATGCAGCCAAAAATAAATAAATAAATTAATTAATTAAAAAAAACAGCTGTCTATAGAATTGGAAACAGTATGCAAAATAACCTAGATGGGCCTAGATGTTGAAAAAATAGAGAACATGAGTTTTGTACTTCTGTACCTGCTTAAAAAAGGATCTGGAGAAAGGCTAAAGGGAAATCTTAAGGGGATGAAAGAGTTATGGACAAAGCACTTGGGCATCTTCTAGCCTAAAGGGAGAATTCACCTCTGTCTGCCCATGTAAGAAGGGTTATAACAATGAACATCAGCACAAGTTAGACCTTTTCTAGAGTCATCAGTAGAAAATGTTGCACACTCCACAAAGAGAAGGATTTCAATGATACAAAAAGTAAATATAAAACTACTATCAATTAATAGTGCTACCCCAATAGAAGTGATCAGGTCATTAGTTAAATATTCATTCTCACATTCCCGTGGCCAGTTCTCATTGATGGTATATTAGTGCTTTCCACAGGACAGCTCCACAGATGACAATATATTGTAACTGGGGAAAAAAGTTTATGTTAAATATGATAGGGAAACATTGGGTTAAACAATAGCAAACAAGTTTCTTTATCACGAAGCTTCTCACAATTTTTATGAGGTTGTATAGGAATCTCTAACATAATCTGTTACTTAAACTTGACGATGCTACCTTCTTTCTCACGGGGCATGTTAAGGAGCTGCTGGAGTTCTATAGAGATCAATTCTGAAAATCCAGATGCAGGCCCTAGAAGAGGGCCTCAGAAGATATCTTCCTCAAACCATACCATTTCTCTTTTTGAAAAATTATAGGAAACTATTGTTTCACCAAACCATGAAGGTTTGGAGAAGATTCTTCTTAAGGAAACAGAGGGAAGGGAGCGTTATTAAGCGGCTCTAAAAGAATAAGGCAAACAAAGGACTGCCAAGGTAGAAATTGTCTTTTTACTTGATATAGATATGAAAGTTTTCTAAAAACACTTGGGAATTGAATTCTAACCTCCTAGAAAACTGGTAGCTATCCTTGATTGTAAAATCTTTTTATTTGCTTTCTTTCCTTTTAAGGAGCTACTTCATAGACATTATACTTGTGAGATTGAGTCACAACCTTCCAGCTGCACTTTAATCTACAGATTTTATTTTCTCAAATGGAGCAGTATTAAACTCACCTATTAGTGTATCAGGTAGCACTAATCTGAGAAGTGACTAACATCTGCTTTAAAGCTCACTTCAGCAAAATTCTTTGTCAGATGCTGCCACCAGGTTCTATTTGCAAAGAGTTAGAGCAGAGCCTTAAGAATTCCTTGGGACTCTGTACCTTGCAAAGCCATCATTTCAGTCCTCCCACAGATTTTAAAGCTGTATCTGTTGAAATACTATGGTATGTAAGCAATACATCTCTGCTAAAGTCAGGAAAACATTAAATTAATATTAGAATCTAAGAAAATAGTGTTTGTTCCATTTCTGGCTGCAAACGGCACTTTGGTAGAGTCTGGATTCTCTGTTTTTTTTTGCCTATCTCATGTTGCTTATAGAACATGTAATATTTAGCCTTCCATGCAGCCCATGATCACTTTCAAACAGTGAAATTATTTCTTTAAATAATAACATTGTTTGATGCTATTTTTTTCATTTGGTAGATACCAATCCTGTGAATTATTATTCCCATCTTAACATAATTAAAGTATTGCTGTTTGGAAAGAGTTAATTCACGTATCTGAAATCACACATCCAATAAATGGCAAAGCTGGAAAAAAAGCCATATCTTTCTAACCTTAAAGTTCATGTGGTTAGGGACTGAGCTAAGGATATTCAGAAGATCTGCACTCTGTTGCTTTTATACTCTAGGCTAATTGATTTGAATGGTTGAATACATGATGTTAACGAGCCCCAAATCACAGATTACTGTCAGGATTGCCACTGGTTTCACAGTTGGCCTATGAATAGGTGAAAAGGTCTAGGTCCAGCTAAGATCGGCTGAAACCACAAATCAAAGAACAACTCTGAACTGGCCAGTGCTTTCTGGTCATTGCTACACATGCCTTCATGTACCTTATAGCGACTTTTGATGATGAGACTAGAACCACAGGTCAATTGACTCAATATAAAATTATGGAAGTTAGATGTATAACTCATAGTCTAAATACTCCCATCTTCCCATTTTGTGTTGCTTCTCAAATAGCCCACTCTTCCCAAAACCAAGGCATGTTCAATATCCTTACTTAATCTCTCTTACATTTCTTAAATGTATGCCATTTTTTAAAATGATCTTTTTTGTACATCACAACTTATTTCATAAATACAGCACATTCTATACTTATGTCTTCATGCTCATTTTTTTCTCCAGTTTTATTATAGTATTATTGGCAAATAAAATTGAAAGGTATTTAAAGTATATAGCATGATGATTTGATATGCATATTCATTGTGAAAAGATGTCTCTCACTTAGTTAAGTAACATCTATCACCTCAGATATTTACCTTTTTTTTGCATGTGTGTGGGGGGATGAGAATATTTAAGTTCTACTATCTTAGCAAATTTCAGTTATACAATACAGTGTTATCAACTATAGTCACCATGTTATACATGAGATCATCAGTCCTTATTCATCTTATAACTGAAAGTTTGTACCCTTTTACCAGCCTCTCCTGATTTCTCCCACCCCCATCCCCTGATAACCACTTTTCTACTCTCTGTTTCTATGAATTCAATTGTTTTTTTTAGATTCCACATATAAGTGACACCGTGTTGTATTTGTCTTTCTCTGTCTGGCTTATTTCACTTAGCATAATATCCCAGATTCAAACACTTTGTTGTAAATGACAGGATTTCCTTGTCATTTACAAGGAAAATTCTCTTTTCTCTACATTCTTGTCACATGTATTATCTTTTATCTTCTTGATGACACAACAGGTGTGAGGTGATAGCTCATTGTGGTTTTGTTTTGCACTTCCTTAATGATTACTGATGTTGAGCAATTTCTCATATACCCATTAGCCATTTGCATGTCTTCTTTGGAAAAATGTCTACTCAGATCCTTTGCCAATTTTAAAATTATGTTACCTGTGGGTTATTTGCTGTTGAGTTGTATGAGTTACCTGCATATTTTGGATATCAACCACTTATCAAATATGTGGTTTGCAAATATTTTCTCGTATTCTGTATGTTGTCTTTTCATTTTGTTGATTGTTTCCTTAGCTGTGTAGAAGCTTTTTAGCTAGATGTGGACCCACTTGCTCATTTTTACTTTGTTGCCTCTGCTTTTGGCGCCAAATCCAAAAAAACTTTGCCAGTGTCAAGGAGCTAACCTTCTATGTCTCCTTCTAGGAGTTTTATGGTTTTAGGTCTTATATGCAAGTTTTTAATCTATTTTGATTTGATTTTTGTGTATTTTCACCCTTATTCTTGACCCATGCCCTTGTCATTCTTCCCTCCATATAGCATTTAAACCCAAGACATCTTATCTTTCTACATTCCTCACCCATGGTTAGATTTTCTTTTCATTTCCACTCTACTATTCCTACAATCCTTAGAAAGAGTCCATGAAAAAATAGTCTCTGGTCTATATCCAAGAGGAAATCACAATTATTCATACTTTCTGTGATTCCTCCAAGCCCTACTACTTCTCTCTACCTGACACCTAGCAAATTCTGAGACAAAGACTTTATACAATTCTTAATTCTCATAAAATACTCATTTGTGGCACTAAACCTTCCTTACTAAAGATGTCTATGAGACTAGAAGAAACTGCAATGATGTCTTAATTCAGCCATAATATACTAATTAAGAAAAGAAATTTTTTAAAACTTCAGGAAGCCTCCATACATACAATGCCCATCTTAACAAGAATAGGAATATAGCAGAGGTTCTGCTAAAATGTTTACCACAGTATTCTTTTCATTGAAGTGTCAGGTTATATAATTAAAACACTCTTTCCCAAGTAATTCCATTAAGCAAAAGTCACTGTGTGTGGTTTTCAGATTATTGTATAATTACCTCATGCATTTAACATTCATTATCATGGGAAAATGAATCTGTGCAATCAACATTTGTTTAGACACGACGTTTTGTCAGTACTCGCGAAGCAAATGTCACTAAGCTAAATAAAAGCAGTTCTTACATATGCCTGTGCAACAGGAAAGACACTTGGGAAGTTAATTCTGTCCTTTTGCTGATTCGGAATGTCAGTTCGCATTGACAGCACAATAAAAATTGGTTCAGGTAGTGTTGACAGCTGGTGAGGATGGGCTAGAGCAGGCAATTCATTGTTGATTCAGAATCTTAACACTGTAATCCTTGAGTGGGGAAACTCAGGTGACTGACAAGTAATTCAGTAAGTGCTAAAATGAGTTATGGCTCACTTTGTTAAATTGATTCAGATTTTTGGATGACATCAAATAGCAAAAGATAATCTTTTCATATCATCCAGACACTTGATGTCTCCTCAATATAGTACCTTAAACCACAAGTTAAGGACAGAACAACTGATGAAATGTTTTCAAAGATTGTCATCATGACGATTTACATGGAAACTGGCACCAAAGTTTATGCTATATGCTAGACCAGGGGTCAGCGCACATTCTCTATAAAGGGCAATATAGTAAATATAAGGGTCCATACAATTCTGTTACAACTACTCAGTTCTACAATTGTAGCATGAAAGTAGTCGTAGACAATATCTGAACAAATAAGCATGCATGAGTTCCACTAAAACTTTATTTACAAAAATAAGCAATGGTACAAGTTTATTCTGTAGGTCATATTTTCTTGACCTCTATGCTAGATTATGACTTCCCAGAAAGTTGATGATTGGTGTGAGAATGGTGTTATTCTCACCAGGGCAGGTGTGTTTATGAGAGATCCTTCCAGTCATCTTTGAAAGGTTCTTGGATTCTGAATCTATCTAGGTTTAGACTGGAGTCACACAAGTTTAGGGTCAGCCTTGATGAGGGAAGGGAAGCAGAGCAGAAACTCTGCATCATACATACAGTTCAACATCTATGTCCATCATAGACACTCCTTCCAATTAAAAAGAGGAAATATAACCACTTAATACTTTAGCTTAAATATTCTGTCCATGACAGTACTCTGTTTAAAAATGTATATTTTTGTGAAGGGGGAAAAGTACTGGAAAATATATAACACTCCTAATTCTGTTCTAGTCTTAGTGATAAGTAAGTCTGCAATTTTGGGCACTTCACTTTATACATTTGGACTTAAGTTTGTTCTGTGCAATAATAGCATAGAATTTGGTTATTTCATATGTCTCCAAGTCAAATATTCTGTTATATGTACAGTCCATTTTCATTATCTTTAGTACTTATGTTCTATAAAATTGCTGTGGACAATGAATTAGCAAATACTAAGCCATTGCTTCTAGGAGAAAAACATGGTTAGGTTCCTGAGAGCTTCTGGCCACAATATTTTTTCAACCTATCAATACATATAATTGTTTTATGTGTATTTATGTTCAAAGACACTGTGTTTAATAAATAGTATTAATTTATTAGCATTTAATTCATGGCCAAAAGCACTAAAACCTTTTTTTGAAAAAAGCTTTGTTCAAAAAAGCTTTTTGAACAAAGCTTACCTAACACACATTTTCTCCCTAAGGCATAGCACAGACCTTCTTGCACATATGAGCACTAGACAGCACTCCAGCATTATGCTTGGGTGCCATTTTAAACAGTGAAATCAACAAGAAAAGCAGCAAATGGGAGAAACATAGCACTAAATAGACTGTGAATAGGACACTTCTTTACAGTATGAAAGCTGAAACAGGAAGGCAGAGCATCACCTTGTTGCACTTCAGCTGGGACCGTGCTTGCTGGGTGATTCAAATTTATTGCCACTTAGTACATGTCTGTGAGTGACCCAAAGTGCTGCAAGTTTTGATTTGGGGTTACAAACAAATGGAATAAGTAGGCAAATTTGCAATACAGAATCTGCAAATAATGATCGACTGTAATGATAAGTTATTACATATCTCTGTGTCCAATAACCCTATTTTGTTTCCTTTTATATTTTTCATTGAATTACATGCACTATCTGTCTTCAGGACTCTTCTGTATCTAGCCACTCAAGGCAGATGCCTTCAGCTTTTATGCCTAGACAGCTACAGCAATCCTCCTCTTTCTCTTTCTTCTTCCACACTGATTCCAGAGTTACCTTGCTAAAAACAAATCTGAGCTTTCACTTCACTACTTAGCAATCCATGTTAATTCCTCATTAACCTTAGAACAAAATCCATACTTCCTACCTTGCTATGTAATACCCTTCACAATTTAATCTAAACCTAACTTATCTCCTGCCACCACTCTCCTTATATTTTATATGTTAGCCACTCTCACATTCTTATTTATCTATCTTTTTTATAGGCTTATGCCTTTTCAGTTGCTATTTTCTTTGTTTATTATGTTCATAGCTCGAAGTTCATCAACTCTGAATTCGTTCTTGATTATCTTAGTAAAAAAAAAATGTTGCCGATATATAACATTGAAATTACCTGTTTACATAAAATGTTATACATTAAACTGTCATCTCCTTAGGGACAAGGGCAATCTCTTAAGGATATTTTACATTCTAAGACCTCAGAATGAGGCCATGGCATAATATGTGCTCAATAAAGCAAGATAGCACAAGCAGAAGCAGTATGCATTAGTATTCATTGAAAATATTTACTTACTACCTACTGTTTACCAGGTATCATTCTAGATGTTATGAATAGGACATGATAAGTAGTGTTTAAGAATTAGGTGCAGGTTATTTAATCCTTTAAGATGTCAGTGTCATCATCTTTTAAATGAGAGTAAAAATATCCTTTCCTCATAGGGTTGTTGTGAAAAGTAAATGAGATAACAGAGAGGCAGATGCAAGACAGCACTGTGTCTAAAATTAGTAAATACTCAGCACATTAATTTTATAAGACTTAATGTTGAGTAAATTATCAGTTATTTCCAGTGGTGTATACCTAAAACTTCTATAATGGTTCTTAAAATTTATTGAGTCCCAGAACTCTTTGAAATCTGACTAAAGCTTTAGACTCTTTCCTACAGAGGGTTGAGAGGTTATATACTCATATATAAAACATCATTTACATAACTTTCATAGTTAGTCTTGAATTTTTGACCCAGGGTTATTTTAGATCTTTCTCCCTATTTCATAATTATATTCTTAAAATTCCCTTGTTAAAACGTTTCCAATTCTTACTAAGGTGATATATCTTTTCTTCTTTTGGAAAAGAAAATATTCCCCTGTTTGGATATTTATTGTAAACACAGCCTATTATCTGGCTGTCAGCTGTAGAAAAACATAAATACTCTGGCTTAAAAAGTATGGGTTTGTTTTTCTCATAAAACAACATCTAGAGATAAGTGGATGCTGGTATTGGCTCAATGCTTCAGTATTAGGGCAAATGTGTCTATGATTCTTTAGTCCTTTCCATTATGATTTCTAAATGGCTGCTGCAGATGAGGCCACTGGGACTGCATTCAAAGAAGAAGAGAAGGAAAAGGGGACAGAATCTGCATCAGAAAGAGCAATCTTTCTCAGAAAATAACAGTGTAATCCTATTTACATCTCATCGGAGGTGACTGTATTCCCTAACTGTCCTGTAAACTGCATGCCAGGAAGACTGAGATAGCAAGGATTTACCATTTGACTCATTCATTACCATCTCAAATAGTTTTTATTTCTGTTGGTAAGGAAGAGGAGGAAGAAAATAGATATTATAAGCAATAGTGCTGTTTCCACACAAATGAAACAGCCAGGGGTAGGTTTCATACCCCCAAAAGGAGTTAGAATAATCAAGAAATATGGGCCTCTCTCAACACATTTTTAAATAAATTTATGAACTTATTTCTTTGTCTCTAAGGTCCCATTCAGGGCTTCCCTGGTAGCGCAGTAGTTGAGAGTCCGCCTGCCGATGCAGGGGACACGGGTTCGTGCCCCGGTCTGGGAAGATCCCACATGCCGCGGAGCGACTAGGCCCGTGAGCCATGGCCGCTGAGCCTGCGTGTCCGGAGCCTGTGCTCCGCAACGGGAGAGGCCGCAACAGTGAGAGGCCTGCGTACTGCAAAAAATAATAATAATAAGGTCCCATTCAAAAAATGAAATATAAGGTATCTGTTTGTATTAATGAAAATAAATATTTACCTAATTCTAAAGTTTCCTAAAGATTGTTTCTCCTTTGGTGTCTTCAGGACATGAATTCTCAAGCTTTGTGTGTTAAAATCTAGACATTTCCCTGCAAAACATAATTTCTCTCACAAATACCATCATTTCAAATGAGGATAGATAGGTGTGAGAGATAGATAAAGATTGTGGGGGAAGAGGGTTGTACCCTAGAGGTGCTACATGATCAGCTTCCCTAGGAAGGATGGGGTAGGTGCTAAAACCAAAAACTGATTTTAGGTCAATATATAGAGTAGCACTAAGCAATAGGTTTCACTGCTTGTGTCAATGCCAATAGGTTGGTAACAGCTGCCTGAAGCACTATTGAGGAGTCTGAGGCTACATCTATACTCCGAGGGAAACCGCCAGGTAATTTTTTACCAATATCTCTCACGAGTAAAGGAGAATGAAGCACAAGGGTGCCAAGTGTGTGCTGTATCTCATACAAACTAATATATTCTTGACTGTTAGAAATGAAGCATAGAGATAACCTTCTCCAATTATCTCATTTTCAAGATGAAGCAAAATAGATTAAACTAGAACTTGATGCCCTGACTTCACTCCCTTGTGAGCACCCAGGTGGTATCAGGTATCAAGTTTGAAACATATTTTGGAATCTTAACCTGTTTGGTCTCTAGAGAAGAAGATCCCAAACACCACTACCACCCCTTCTTGACAGCACTAAAAGTGCAGTAACAGATAAACCCTAAGGTCCCAAGGTCTAAATGGCTTTAAGAACTGGAATTTATTAGTCATTCACTTAAAGTCCAGTTGGTTGCAAGAAAAAATGATGCTCTGCTCCTTAGAGTCATTCTGGTATTCAGGCCCCTTCATCTTGAGGCTCAGGTCTCCTCTAGGACAACTGAAGTGCTCTCCATTGAGGTACAGATGGAGAAGGAGAATGAGAGATCACCTGGGAGGTAGTTATGGGCCAGGTCTGTAAGAAACGTATATCACTTCCAATAATATTCCATTTTCCAAGACCTCAGTCACATGATCGCACATAACTAAAAGAGAGCCTGAGAAATGTGGGCTAGCTATACATTATCCAGAAGGAAAGGAAATCTGGGTTAAGTAAACAATTAGCCTGACTTTGCAATGAAAGTCAATCATCTTGCAGAACCTTTCCTAGGAAATGGTCACTAATTAGTTACTGTGTGCATGTAAGTGTGTATTTTGGACCAGTCTTTTAAAAGAAGTTGAGAGTAGTAAGGAAAATGCATATTTTTGTCTTGAAACTTTATTATGTAATCAGCCTTGATTTCTCATGTAAGAGTGGAAATGATTTATTGGAAATCAAGTTGTGAGAAAAAGTTTAAATTTTTGATACATATATTTCTCTCTTTTTTAACTTTTTCTTTTGAGGTAATGACAAATTCATTAGCTATCAGAGAACAGTACAGAGAGGCCCCATGTACTTTTCACCCACTTTTCCTCAATGAATAGAGTTTGATATGTTATAGTGTAATATCAAAACCAGGAAACTGACATTGATACAATGTGCTGGGCTTCACTGGTAGTTCCAGCACCTTACTGGGCCTCCACTGATATCTCCTTGGCTCAGAGGGGTAGGAATCCCCTTGTGGCCTCCATTACTTCTGGGCCTAGGTGAAAGTCCTGACTCCCCTCTAGGTCTCTTCTGATACCAGCAAAGGGAGAGAGAAGCTTCCCACTTCTTAGTGCCACTTAGGGGTAAAAACCCAAGTTCCCCATATGCTCTCTACTGACACTCTTGGGATGGAGTTCATTATGATCTGGCAGTGTTATGTTGAGTTTAAGTCTACACCTGGACTCATGGAGAAAGACCCATGTCATTTTTTAGCAATAGGACTATAGTCTGGCAAGGATGGAATTCTAGGTTTTCTACTCCCTCTTTGTTGGCACAGATGGGGTGAGGACAAAGTTTATTCTTTGGTGTTTGACTGCAATAGAAGTTAATGTCTAGAAGTTTTCTGTCTTGCTAAGATGCCCCTTTAGCTAGAAGAGCAGGCTTTTGTTGGGAATTTTTGTGTCTGCACCCTAGGTGTTTCTGAGGTGCTGGCTTCTGTAGCTCCAACTCTGGGATATAGGAGACAAAAAGAAAACCAAGAGAATTCACCACCTTATTTTCCTGGGTCCCCGTGTCCCTAGCCAGTTTACCTTCTTTTCACCACTTTTCGGAGTTCACTTATGCATGATTTACACACAATATCGAGGGATTTAGTTGTACTTAGCAAGAGGAATAGGGAAAAGGACATCTACTTCATCTTCCTGGAAACTGAAGTTTCCTATGAGAAATTTCTTTTTAAAACTCATGGAGGACTTTCAAGATGGTGGAGGATTAAGAGGTGGAGATCATCTTCCTCCCCACAAATACATTAAAAATGCATCTGCATGTGGAACAATTCCTACAAAACATCTACTGAATGCTGGCAGAAGACCTCAAACTTCCCAAAAAGAAAGAAAATCCCAACGTACCTGGGTAGGGCAAAAGAAAAAACAGAGACAAAAGAATAGGGATGGGACCTGCACCTCTGGAAAGGAGCTGTGAAGGAGGAAAAGTTTCCACACACTAGCAAGACCCTTCAATGGTGTAGTTGGGGGTTGGGTTGGGGGGAAGCTTCGGATCCACGGAGGAGAGCACAACAACAGGGGTTCGGATGACAAAGCAGAGAGATTCCTGCACAGACGATCGGTGCCGACTAGCAATCACCAGCCTGAGAGGCTTCTGTGCTCACCTGCCAGGGTGGGTGGGAGCTGGGAGCTGAGGCTCAGGTTTCGGAGGTCAGTTCCACAGATAGGACTAGGATTGGCTGTATGAACACAGCCTTGGGGGGCTAGTGCGCCACTGTTAGCTGTGAGGGAGTCCGGGAAGAACTCTGGACCTGTCTAAGAGGCAAGAGACCATTGTTTCGGGGTGGGTGAGGAGAGGAGATTCAGAGCACTGCCTAAAGGAGCTTCAGAGATGGGCGCAAGATGCAGCTATCACGCGAACACCAGAGATGGGCATGAAACTCTAAGGCTGCTGCTGCAGCCACCAAGAAGCCTGTTTGCAACCACAGGTCACTATCCACACCTCCTCTCCAGGGAGCCTGTGCAGCCCGCCAATGCCAGGGTCCCATGATCCAGGCAAAACTTCCCCAGGAGAACACACGGCATGCCTCAGGCTGTTGCAACGTCATGCCAACCTCTGCGGCTGCAGGCTCACCCTGCATTCCATACCCCTCCCTCCCCCAGCCTGAGTGAGCCAGAGCTCCCTAATCAGCTGCTCCTTTAATCCCTTCCTGTGTGGGTGGGGAACAGAAGCCCTCCGGTGACCTACACACAGAGGTGGGGCCAAATCCAAAGCTGAACCCCAGGAACGATGCATGCAAACAAGCGAAAGGGAAATCTCTCCAAGCAGCCTCAGGAGCAGCAGATTAAATCCCCACAATCAACTTGATGTCCCCTGCATCTGTGGAATACCCGAATAGACAACGGATCATCCCAAAATTGAGGTGGTGGACTTTAGGAGCAACTATAGACGTGGGGTTTGCTGTAAGTGACTGAATAATTTCTGATTTTTATGTTTACCTTAGTTTAGTTTTTAGTGCTTGTTATCATTGGTGGAATTGCTTATTGCTTTTGTTGCTCTCTTCTGTTTTTTTTAATACTTTTTTATTTTAATAATAATTTTTTATTTTTTTATTTTAATAACTTATTTTATTTTTTCTTTCTTTCTTTTTTTTCCCTCACTTTTCTTCTGAGCCATGTGGCTGACTGGGTCTTGGTGCTCCAGTCGTGTGTCTGACCTGAGCCTCTGAGGCTGGAGAGTCGAGTTAAGGACTTTGGACAAACAGAGACTTTGCAGCATAATATCAATCAGTGAGAGATCTCTCAGAGATCTCCATCTCAATGATAAGACCCAGCTCCACTCAATGACCAGCAAGCAACAGCGCTGGACACCCTATGGAAAACAACTGGCAAGACAGGAACACAACCCTACCCAATAGCAGAGAGGCTGCTTAAAATCATAATAAATTCACAGACATCCTCCCCTCCCTCCCCCAGCCTGAGTGAGCCAGAGCTCCCTAATCAGCTGCTCCTTTAATCCCTTCCTGTGTGGGTGGGGAACAGAAGCCCTCCGGTGACCTACACACAGAGGTGGGGCCAAATCCAAAGCTGAACCCCAGGAACGATGCATGCAAACAAGCGAAAGGGAAATCTCTCCAAGCAGCCTCAGGAGCAGCAGATTAAATCCCCACAATCAACTTGATGTCCCCTGCATCTGTGGAATACCCGAATAGACAACGGATCATCCCAAAATTGAGGTGGTGGACTTTAGGAGCAACTATAGACGTGGGGTTTGCTGTAAGTGACTGAATAATTTCTGATTTTTATGTTTACCTTAGTTTAGTTTTTAGTGCTTGTTATCATTGGTGGAATTGCTTATTGCTTTTGTTGCTCTCTTCTGCTTTTTTAAATACTTTTTTATTTTAATAATAATTTTTTATTTTTTTATTTTAATAACTTATTTTATTTTTTCTTTCTTTCTTTTTTTTCCCTCACTTTTCTTCTGAGCCATGTGGCTGACTGGGTCTTGGTGCTCCAGTCGTGTGTCTGACCTGAGCCTCTGAGGCTGGAGAGTCGAGTTAAGGACTTTGGACAAACAGAGACTTTGCAGCATAATATCAATCAGTGAGAGATCTCTCAGAGATCTCCATCTCAATGATAAGACCCAGCTCCACTCAATGACCAGCAAGCAACAGCGCTGGACACCCTATGGAAAACAACTGGCAAGACAGGAACACAACCCTACCCAATAGCAGAGAGGCTGCTTAAAATCATAATAAATTCACAGACATCCCAAAACACACCACCAGACACAGTCTTGCCCACCAGAAACACAAGATCCAGCCTCATTAACCAGTAAACAGGCACCAGTCCCCTCCACCAGGAAGACTACACAACCCACTGAAACAACCATACCCACTGGTGCAGACACCAAAACCAATGGGAACTACGAACCTGCAGCCTGTAAAAAGGAGACCCCAAACACAGAAAGATAAGCAAAATGAGAAGACAGATAAATACACAACAGATGAAGGAGCAAGGTAAAAACCCACCAGACCAAAGAAATGAAGAGGAAAGAGTCAGTCTATCTGAAAAAGAATTCAGAATAATGATAATAAAGATGATCCAAAATCTTGGAAATAGAATGGAGAAAATGCAAGAAACATTTAACATGGACATAGAAGAACTAAAAAGGAAACAAACAATGATGAACAATGTAATGAATGAAATTTAAAATTCTCTAGAAAGAATCAAGAGCAGAATAACTGAGGCAGAAAAACAGACAAATGACCTGGAATATAAAATACGGGAAATAACTACTGCAGAGCTGAGTAAAGAAAAAAGAATGAAAAGAATTGAGGTCTGTATTAAAGAACTCTGGAACAACATTAAATGCACCAACATTCGAATTATAGGGGTCTCAGAAGAAGAGAAAAAAAAATGGGACTGAGAAAACATTTAAAGAGATTACAGTTGAAAACATCCTTAATAGGGAAGGAAATAGTCAGTCAAGTCCAGGAAATGCAGAGAGTCCCAAATAGGAAAAATCCAAGGAGAAACACGCCCAGACACATATTAATCAAACTATCAAAAATTAAATACAAAGAAAAAATATTAAAAGCAACAAATAACATACAAGGGAATCCCCATAAGGTTAACAGCTGATCTTTCAGCAGAAACTCTACAAGCCAGGAGGGAGCAGCAGGTCATAGTTAAAGTGATGAAAGGGAAAAACCTACAACCAAGATTACTATACCAAGCAAGGATCTCATTCAGATTCAATGGAGAAATTAAAACCTTTACAAACAAGCAAAAGCTAAGAGAATTCAGCACCACACAACCAGCTTTACAACAAATGCTAAGGGAACTTCTCTAAGCAGGAAACACAAGAGAAGGGAAAGACCTACAAAAACAAACCAAAAACAATTAAGTCAATGGTAAGAGGAAGATACATATCGATAATTACCTTAAATGTAAATGGATTAAATGCTCCAACCAAAAGACATACACTGGCTGAATGGATACCAAAAAAAAAGACCAATATATATGCTGTCTACAGGAGACCCACTTCAGACCCGGGGTCACATACAGACTGAAAGTGAGGGGATGCAAAAAGATATTTCATGCAAATGGAAATCAATAGAAAGCTAGAGTAGCAATTCTCATATCAGACAAAATAGACTTTAAAAGAAAGTCTATTACAAGAAACAAAGAAGGACACTACATAATGACCAAGGGATCAATCAAAGAAGAAGATATAACAATTGTAAATATTTATGCACCCAATATAGGAGCACCTCAGTTCATAAGGCAAATGCTAAGAGCCATAAAAGAGGAAAGAGACAGTAACACCCCACATTTCACCAATGGACTGATCAACCAAAATGAAAATAAATAAGGAAACACTAGCTTCAAATGACACATTAAAAAAGATGGACTTAATTGATATTTACAGGACATTCCATCCAAAAACAACAGAATGCATTTTCTTCTCAAGTGCTCATGGAACATTCTCGAGGACAGATCATATCTTGGGTCACAAATCAAGCCTTAGGAAATTTAAGAAAATTGAAAGAGAATCAAGTATCCTTTCTGACCACAATGCTATGAGACTAGATATCAATTACAGGAAAAAAAAACTAGAAAAATACAAACACATGGAGGCTGAAAAATACACTACTAAATAACCAAGAGATCACTGAAGAAATCAAAGAGGAAATCAAAAAATACCTAGAAACAAATGACAATGAAAACACAGTGACCCAAAACCTATGGGATCCAGCAAAATCAGTTCTAAGAGGGAAGTTTATAGCAATATGATCCTACCTCAAGAAACAAGAATCATCACAAATAAACAACCTAACCTTACACCTAAAGCAACAAGAGAAAGAACAAAAAACCCACAAAGTTAGCAGAAGGAAGGAAATCATAAAGATCAGATCAGAAATAAATGAAAAAGAAATGAAGAAAACAATAGCAGAGATCAATAAAACTAAAAGCTGGTTCTTTGAGAAGATAAACAAAATTGATAAACCATTAGCCAGACTCATCAAGGAAAAAAGGGAGAAGACTCAAATCAATAGAATTAGAAATGAAAATGGAGAAGTAACAACTGACATTGCAGACATACAAAGGATCATGAGAGATTACTATAAGCAACTATATGCCAATAAAATGGACAACCTGGAAGAAATGGACAAATTCTTAGAAAAGCACAATCTTCCAAGACTGAACCAGCAAGAAATAGAAAACATAAACAGACCAATAACAAGCACTGAAATTGAAACTGCGATTAAAAGTCTTCCAACAAACCAAAGCCCAGGACCAGATAGGCAGGCAAATTCTATCAAACAGTTAGAGAAGAGCTAACACATATCCTTCTCAAGCTCTTCCAAAATATAGCAGAGGGAAGAACACTCCCAAACTCATTCTATGAGGTCACCATCACCCTGAAACCAAAACCAGGCAAGGTGTCACAAAAAAACAAAGCTGCTGGCCAATATCACTGATGAACATAGATGCAAAAATCCTCAAAAAAATATTAACAGAATCAACAGCACATTAAACGGATCATACACCATAATCAGGGGGGGTTTATCCCAGGGATGCAAGGATTCTTCAGTATATGCAAATCAATCAATGAGATACACCAAATTCATAAATTGAAGGATAAAAACTATATGATCATCTCGACAGATGCAGAAAAAGCTTTGGACAAAATTCAACACCCATTTATGATAAAAACCCTCCAGAAAGTAGGCATAGATGGAACTTACCTCAACAAATTAAAGGTCATATATGACAGACCCACAGCAAACAACATTCTCAATGGCGTAAACTGAGACCATTTCCACTAACATCAGGAACAAGAAAATGTTGTCCACTCTCACCACTATTATTCAACATAGTTTTGGAAGTTTTAGCCACAGCAACCAGAGAAGAAAAATAAATAAAATGAAACCAAATCAGAAAAGAAGTAAAGCTGTCACTGTTTGTAGATGACATGATACTATACATAGAGAATCCTAAAGCCACTACCAGAAAACTACTGGAGCTAATCAATGAATTTGGTAAAGTAACAGGATATGCACAGAAATCTCCTATACACTAATGATGAAAAATTGGAAAGAAAAATTAAGGAAAAACTCCCATTTACCACTGCAACTAAAAGAATAAAATATCTAGGAATAAACCTCCATATGGAGACAAAAGCTCTGTATGCAGAAATCTATAAGACACTGATGAAAGAAATTAAAGATGATACAAACAGATAGAGAAAGATATCATGTTCTTGGATTGGAAGAATCAACATTGTGAAAATGACTACACTACCCAAAGCAATCTACAGATTCAATGTGATCCCCATCAAACTACCAATGGCATTTTTCACAGAACTAGAAAAAAACATTTTACAATTTGTACAGAAACACAAAAACCCCTAATAACCAAAGCAATCCTGAGAAAGTAAAACAGCTGGAGGAATCAGGCTCCCAGACTTAAGACTATACTACAAAGCTACAGTAATCAAGACAGTATGGAACTGGCACAAAAACAGAAATATAGATCCATGGAATAGGATAGAAAGCCCAGAGATAAACCTATGTACATATGATCACCTTATCTTTGATAAAGGAGGCAAGAGTATACAATAGAGAAAAGACAGCCTCTTCAATAAGTGGTGATGTGAAAACTGGACAGCTACATGTAAAAGAATGAAATTAGAACACTCCCTAACACCATACACAAAAATAAACTCAAAATGGATTAAAGATCTAAATGTAAGGCCAAACACTATAAAACTCTTAGAGGAAAACATAG
The DNA here is from genome assembly GCF_003031525.2 of Neophocaena asiaeorientalis asiaeorientalis. Taxonomy (NCBI): domain Eukaryota; kingdom Metazoa; phylum Chordata; class Mammalia; order Artiodactyla; family Phocoenidae; genus Neophocaena; species Neophocaena asiaeorientalis. Next base: position 5,024,865 of record NW_020175536.1, on the reverse strand, counting down.
GCCGAACACTCTATGATATAAATCACAGCAAGATCTTTTTGACCCACCTCCTAGAGAAATGGAAATAAAAACAAAAATAAACAAATGGAACCTAATGAAATTTAGAAGCTTTTGCACAGCAAAGGAAACCATAAGCAAGACGAAAAGACAAAGGATTAATCCCCAAAATATACAAGCAGCTCATGCAGCTCAGTAACAAAAAATATATATATAAACCAATCCAAAAATGGGCAGAAGACCTAAATAGACATTTTTCCAAAGAAGATATACAGATTGCCAAAAAACACATGAAAGGATGCTCAACATCACTAATCATTAGAGAAATGCAAATCAAAACTACAATGAAGTATCACCTCACACCGGTCAGAATGGCCATCATTAAAAAATCTACAAACAACAAATGCTGGAGAGGGTGTGGAGAAAAGGGAACCCTCTTGCACTGTTGGTGGGAATGTAAATTGATACAGCCACTATGGAGAACAGTATGGAGGTTCCTTAAAAACCTAAAAATAGAACTACCATATGACCCAGCAATCCCACTACTGGGCATATACCCTGAGAAAACCATAATTCAAAAAGAGTCACGTACCACATGTTCACTTCAGCACTATTTACAGTAGCCATGACATGGAAGCAACCTAAGTGTCCATCAACAGATGAATAAATAAAGAAGATGTGGCCCATATATACAATGGAGTATTACTCAGCCATAAAAAGAAAAAAGTTGAGTTTTTTGTAGTGAGGTGGATGGACATAGAGTCTGTCATAGTGTGAAGTAAGTTAGAAAGAGAAAAACAAATACCATATGCTAACACATATTATATGGAATCTAAAAAAAGAAAAAAAATGATTCTGACAAACCTAGGGGCAGGACAGGAATAAAAGATGCAGACGTAGAGAATGGATTTGAGGACACAGGGAAGGGGCGGGGTAAGCTGGGACGAAGTGAGATAATGGCATTGGCATGTGTACACTACAAAATGTAAAATAGATAGCTAGTGGGAAGCAGCCACATAGCACAGGGAGACCAACTTTGTGCTTTGTGACCATCTAGAGAGGTGGGATAGGGAGGGTGGGAGGCAGATGGAAGAGAGAGGACATATGGGGATATATTTTTAAGTATAGCTGATTCGCTTTGTTATACAGCAGAAACGAACACAACAATGTATACAATTATACTCCAATAAAGATGTTAAAAAATGTAAATAAAAAAATAAAATTCATAAAGATAACCTCCACGGTAATAGACACAGACCTGAAAATGCTAGACACACCTCTCCTAGGCTTCATTCAGCCCAGGCATCTGTTCTTTATGAAAACATCTTCCACTTGTAATAGGGCTCACAATGTAGAGTTATTAAGTACTTTTCCTCCACAGATATCACGAGTTGTAAAAAATAGTTCCTTTTTTTCATGTATGTGTATTATTTACAGAAAACCAAGTTTCTATATGTACTACAGTGAAATTCTCACTTGTGATAGGTGTTCAATAAATCTAGAATAAATATTTTCATGAATTAATACATTAGTGAACTAGAACTAGTACCTATGAACCCACAAATAGGCCACAACACTTTTTCTGATAGATATTTAAGCCACTAGTTTTTCCCAGCCCATAAGATAAAGAATGCTGCCTTCAGGGAATTGTCTCTCCTGGCTACCACCAAAATGTTACCAAGAATTAAGGACATAATGACTTTGCTTCACAACATACTTGAGTCTTCATGCCTTAAAATAACAGTAGAAAAATATTAGTGGGAAATCACAGGGGAAAATCACAAATTGGGGAAAACTTGTATCACAGCAGAAAAGATAAAAAGACAAGTTACATTAATGGTAATTCAGGTAGAGGCAGTCAATAGGGCAAAGCAGCACTAGTCCTTCTAGAACCTTCACTATGTTTCTCCAGCACTATGCTTTTTAAATGTCAAATACAATGTTACAGTGACAGTTGTCAGCAGAGAGGGATTACAGACCTGCAAAACCACTCACTGCATTTCAATGATAGCCCTCTTCCCTCAGGGAAAAGTCTAAGTAAACAACAAACAGATAACATTTACCTGACATTTTCTTTCTTCACCTTGATTGGTAATTCACCAATAATTCATGTTCCCTTGGGCACACCTCTTGGGATCAACATAATCCTCAGACATCTTTAGAGAAAGAGAAACAAAATGGACAATTTCCTTTCTCTCTCTAACCTTCACTCAGATTCTGTTCACTAATTGACCTCACTCTTACCTGGGAATAAGAAGACTAACATGTCAGGAAAGCACAGGCGACCACAAGCAGACTGGCAGAGTCTCAGAGTCCATGAGAGCCAGCTGACAATCTGACATGATTGTCCTGACTCACTATTGCCAATTCTATCTGATGGGAACAAGTGACCTATGTCTTATCTATACAGAAAATCACGTCACTGTCACTTTTTCTTAGAGCTCTGAACATGTGAGAATCTTTCAGCATCCATCTTAATTATTCCCCAAAGTATGGCAACTTGGCTGCTGAAAAAAGCTGAGAAGCTCTGACGGAAACCACTTGACTCAGGATAAAAACATTTTATTAGTTGTCTCTGCCTGCCCCTGCCCAAGATCTTTAAACCAAGCTTACCTATTCACTAAACTCACAGTGTAGCTGAGTCCTGTTCTCAGGGAGAGTCTTGGACTGTGTACCTTCGTTTCTGACATTGTTCTGACTCTGAACTCCATTCCGTGTCCTATCCTTCAAAGTTGTGATTGCTTTGTCTCCCATATCTGACACCTTACTCATTAGCTGGCTAAGAGCTGACATTGACTTCCTTGCTATTGACCCATTGTCTCTTTAAGAATTTGAAACCCAGTCTCTTTCTAGTTCTTTCTGCAAGTGGCCTTTTTGGATAAGAATCCACCAGACCAAGTTGATTTTATACCAAACTTTCCTACATATATATATGTACTATGTTTCTGGTTGTATCAAGAGTGAGACAGTTGGTTGCAGCCTTCCCTAGGAGAAGGCAGTAAGAGGATAATACTGTCTATAGAAAATGTTTCAAACACTAATAAAACTGACTATAGCTTATTCTCCTTTTTATTTGTATCATGCACCAGCAATTCTAAGCAATGTCAGTTATAAATATTCCTAACTTCCAAGATGAACTGCTCCCATTGTTCTCTCCCCATCTTGGTATACATATATCCATTGCTCTCTTCTGTCCTGTTGATAAATTTGTATATCAGTAAACACATATGAACAAATATACCACATGGTTTGAATTCTAAAATGTCTAATAAGCACAATGTCTGATAGGACACATTTCTCTTCCTTGTTTTTCTTAAATAAATCTTGTTCTTGACCTTTACCTCATCCATATTGATTTTGACATCAGTTTGTCTAATTCTACAAAAGCAAAACCTGTTGATGTTTTAATTGCACTGCATTGAACTTATAGATCAGTTTTGGGAGAATTGCCATCTTTTGACATACTGAGTATTCTCAATCATGGGTATTATTCACCTTTTCATTTTGTCTGTCTTCTTTAATACTCTCAGTACTATTTTATAATTTTCTCCAAAATAGATTAGCGTGCCCTTGTTAGATGAATTCCTGAATACTATGGCTTTTTTTGCTGTTATATATGATGGGATTTTTTCCAGCTATAAATTGGTTATTTCTGGTGTGTAAGACTGTCACTGATTTTTGTATAATGAGATTATACCAGGAACAATGCTGAACTCTCTATTTCTAAAGTTTGTCTATAGATTTCATTACATCTCTTCCTTTCAGTTCTGTATTTCAATTTTTCTTGTCTAACTGCAATAACTAGTTCCTCCATTACCATGCATAATTGTAGTAATAGCAGGCCACTTTCTAATTTTATTAAAGAGAATCCTCCTTTTATCTCATCATTGAATACAATTCTTGCTATGAGCTATAATAGATATTCTAAAAAGGTAAAGAATTTTCCTTCTTATCCTAGTTTAAGAGTATTTAATCATTAATGTATGTTGAATTGATTAGTATTTTACCTATGTATTAAGATAAGAGGATTTTAAAATAGGAAATTAAAATAACAGATTTTTTAATATTCAACTATTTCTTGTACAAACCCAGTATAATAATGACATATTTTCATATATTTTTTGCTGAATTTTTTTTAGGATTATGTATCTATGTTTGTTAAGTGAAATCGATTCTGTGTTTTTCCTACTTGCACTCTAATTGTTTGGTTTTGCTTTGACAGTCTCATGAGCCTGTTAAAATATGAGGAGTGTTCTCACTCTTTCTATTCTCTGGAAATATTTTTATAACATTGTGATTAATTATTCCTTAAAAAATTACTAGAACACTTCTGTATCCATGTGTAATTTTAAAGTACACTTTTAAAATCTCCCAATGTATGCTTTTGTGTTATCCTTTTTATTATTGACTTATAATTTAATTGCTTTTAAATCAGAAAGTAAAGAATTAAAACAGTAGTTTTTAAATATTTGTTGAACTTTGCTTTATGGCATAGAACATGGATGGCATACTTACGTAATTTTGCATTAAATCTGAGAAAAATGTGTAAAATGTCCTTGGGTGAAATGTTCTATGTATGTTTTTTGATTAAGTTATTTTGTCTGAATTTTTCTTATTCTTATTAATGATTTTATCTACTTGATCTATCAGTTGTTGAGAAAGGTAACTTGAAATCTCCCATTAGGGTGATAGATTTGTCATTTTCTCTGTGTATATCTGTCAAGCTGTTGTTTCTATAGTTTGAAATTGTATTATTTTGTGTGTATAATGTAAACATAAATTATATGTTTACTATAATACATATGTTTATAGTACATATGTTTAGCTATATAAACATAGCTTCATGGTAATACAATACTTAGGAATTAATTTTGCCTTAAAGGGTATTTTCTAGATATTAATTAAGCTATACCATTTTACTTTTGGTTAGCGTGTTTTAAAGTATTGATTCTGCTGCCTATCTAGGCTCATAGGTGAAGCAGATCAACCCAATAAAACATATAATTATGGTTCTAGAAAGACAATAAAACTTTCTGAACCCCAGTTGCCTCACTTAAGTGTGTGATTATGATGATCACTAATTCTATGGTTTTTGACTTTTTCTACATAGATTTGTACTATGCCAAAGTTCTCCATTTACTTTAACTTGCATTAAGCCAACTTATGAAATAATGTGCATGGCCAGATATTCCAGGTAATCCTATCACCTAAATTGGAGAGATCAGAAGTCCATGATATTCTTCGGGAATTACAAAAAAAAACAGTTATTTTTACAAGTGTGGCTTTCATCGTTGTCACATAAACAAAACATCCAAGTTGAAATTTGTCCTGGATTTTGATCTGTTCTGCAAAATCTTTGGATCATATAATAGCTAAGCAGAAACAGAAAAAAGAAAGTTCAATCTGCAGGAAACAAGGGCAAAGACGATGTCTTTATCTCAGCAGGAGAAGGCAATTTACAATAATCTATACACCATTACCAGTCTTCTGGCCAAATACATTTCATTCAAAGGCTGCTGACCAGCAAGCTTATCATCAAATATGACACAATTCAATAAATAAATATTAGTGTTCTTTTGTCTAGCACAAAGAGTAGTAGAAATCTAAAGGCAGAAAAGATACTAGAAGTCATCAATTCCAGATTTCTCATTTTAGAAACAGAAAATTAGAACCCAAAGAAAGAGTGATTTACCATATTATTTGTTTTTAACATAGTATGCTTCTGATAAACATGCACTGGTCCTTAATTTCCTTTACCTAGAGCCTGTCATGATAGCTTACCTTAAGCCTATGGAGATGTGTAACTCCCTTTCACTACTTTAGCCAAATTGTATATTTTACATTTTAAGAACTTATTTTTGTTCCCTCTTCACAATTTTTACTATTATATACTTTCATACATTTTAAGAAAGATCCAAAAATTATATTGAGACATTGGGAATACTCTGACTCAAAGATTTTAAAAATCATTTTCTATATCAACTTGGAAATGTTTTTTCTTATTTCAATGGCATTTCTCTCTGAGTCTGACAAATATTGAGGTTTTGCTCATTATCACTGGCATGAATGATTATGACCTAAGACTTTTCATGTTGCAAATTTATCTATGTTGACCCTACTCTCATTGGATTGCCTAAATACCTCTTCAAGATCTTGTGGGTTCAAGGATTTGAGGGGTACATATTATTGGTATTGAGTTATATGGCTTTCTCTAATTATTCCTAATAGTTTAAAATATGAATGGAATCAAACAAAAACTAGATATTTTCTTTTAATTCATAATAAACTCACTTCATAAAAGAAAACAGTTACCAAAATACTAACTTCTGGAAGCTTCCTCAGATAACCTTATTTCTTGTAGTGCACAGTACTTTAAAGTATTCTTTTCAGAATTTGTTTCAGAGATAAAAGTATTCAGTTCAACATTGTCTAGGCCAATGGTTCAGAAAGTGTCGTCCCAAGACCAGCATCAACAGCATCACCTGAGAATTTGTTCGAAAAGCAAATTCTTAGCAGCCTCAGACTACCAACTCAATCAGAAATTCCATGGGGGTGGTAAGTGGATCCATTAACCTATGTTTTAACATTATCCCAGGTGATTCTCATGTACTCAGGTTTGAGAACCATTAGTCTAGGCCAGCCTCCACACTCTCCATCTGCTTTTTAATGAGGAGAAATGAAGTACAAAGAGGTATTACAATCCCTTTGTGTTGAATATTCTGATTTCTTGGCTTCCCTCAGGTTGCACAAATACTCACTAACAGACCCAGGCTGAGGACACATATCTCTTCACTCATATTTAACAGAGGTTTAGGATGACAGGAAAGTGAGAGATTAAAAAAAACTTGAGATCAATGGATTCAATGGATTTTATGTTCCTGTGTACTTGTGTTTAATGGTTATTATAATTGTTCAAAGTCTATCTTTTCTACTGAATTTGAATCTACATAATGTGATAGACCATAATTATTTTGATCATCATTAATTTTCCAATATTTTTACAGTAATCTGTAACATAATAGCTGCTTAATAAATATCTATTGATCATAATAATGATTGAATATATAAACACAAAAACAGTTTCTATAATTTCAGAGACCCATAGTAATTCATAGTTTCAATCAGATCCTTTTTCTAATATGTGAACTCTTAATAAAAGCTTACATATTCTTCTGATCCTTATATGTACATAAATTAACAGGCTTGGAAGTAGTCACTGGAAGGTGGGAAGAATGATTTATAATACTTAGAAGTATGTTCTAAAGTTCCAAAATAGAAAATTTGAATTACCTCTAACAGAGACCCCTGGAACAAAAGAAGAATATTACAGTTCTACAAACAAAAGAACAATTCAGAAGACAGGACAACCAAATTTCAATTTGTAAGTACAGATGCCTTATAATTAACTTTGACATTTCCAAAAATATATCTTCTCTTCAAGAGACAAATCAACTATAGCTCATCTTGACACTAATATGAATGTATATATACATATATCCATTATATGTCAATTTATCTTTCTTTGGGTTAATTGAAAACTGTATTCTAGGGAGACCTTCAAGATGACAGAGGACTAAGACGTGGAGATCACCTTCCTCCTCACAAATGCATCAAAAACACATCTACAGATGGAACAACTCCTACAGAACACCTACTGAACAGTGGCAGAAGACCTCAGACTTCCCAAAAGGTAAGAAAATACCCACGTACCTGGGTAGGGGAAGAGAAAAAAGAAAAAACAGAGACAAAAGAATAGGGATGGGACCTGTACCTTTGGGAGGGAGTGGTGAAGGAGGAAAAGTTTCCACACACTAGGAAGACCCTTCAATGGTGTAGAAGGGGGTTGGAGGGGAAGCTTTGGAGCCAGGGAGGAGACCGCGGCAACAGAAGTGCACAGGGCAAACCAGAGTGATTCCCGCACAGAGAATCAGTGCCAAATAGCACTCACCAGCCTGAGAGGCTTGTATGTTAACCCACCGAGGCAGGTGGGGGCTGGGAGCTGAGGCTCAGGCTTCAGAGGTCAGATCCCAGGGAGAGGACTGAGGTTGTCTGCGTGAAAACAGCCTGAAGGGGGCTAGTGCGCCACAGCTACACAGGAGTGAGTCAGGGAAAAACTCTGGACCTGCAAAAGAGGTAAGAGACCATTGTTTCAGGGTGCACGAAAAGAGGGCATTCCTTCCTGTCTGCCCACAGAAGGCAGAGCACTGCCTAAATGAGCTCCAGACACGGGCATGAGCTGCAGCTATCAGCTCAGACCAAAGAGACAGGCGTGAAACGCTAATGCTGCTGCTCTTTCAGCCACCAGTAATCCTGTGTTCAATCATGTCACTACCCACCCCCTGACCCCAGGAGCCTGTGCAGCCTACCACTGCCAGGGTCCCGTGATCCAGGAACAAGTTCTCCAGGAGAGCGCATGGTGTGCTCAGGCTGTTGCAACATCACGCCAGCCCCTGCCACCACAGGCTCACCCAGCATTCCAATTATAAATACTGTACCCCTCCCACCCTGTGGCCTGAATGAGCAAGAGCCCCCTAAACAGCTGCTGCTTTAACCCCATCCTGCCTGGGCAGGAACAGAGGCCTGAGGGTGACCTACAAGAGAGGTGGGGCCAGAACCAAAGCTGAACCCCGGGAGCTGTGCAAACAAAGAAGAGAAAGGGAAATCTCTCCCAGCAGCCTCAGGAGCAGTGGAATAAATCCCCACAATCAACTTGATGTACCCTGCATCAGTGGAACACCTGAATAGACAATGAACCACCCAAAATTGAGGAGGTGGATTTTGGGAGCAACTGTAGACTAGGGGTTTGCTGTCTGCAACTGATTTGTTTCTGATTTTTATGTTTTCCTTAGTATAGTTTTTACCACTTGTTATCACTGGTGGATTTGTTTACTGGTTTAGTTGCTTTCTTCTTTTTTTAATGTTTTTAATTTTTTTTATTTTAATAATTTTTATTGTTTTATTTCTTTCTTTCTTCTACTTTATCTCCCTTTTGTTCAAAGCCACGTGACTGACAGGGCCTTGGTGCTCTGGCATGGTGTCAGGACTGAGCCTCTGAGGTGGGAGAGCCGAGTTCAGGACACTGTTAACCAGAGATCTCCTTGCCCCATGTAATATCAATTGGCAAGAACTCTCCCAGAGATCGCCGTCTCAAAGCTAAGACCAACTCCACCCAATGACCAGCAAGCTGTAGTGCTGGATATCCCATGACAAACAACTAGCAAGACAGGAACACAGCCTAACCCATTAGCAGAGAGGTTGCCTATAATCATACGAAACTCACAGACACCCCACAAAACACTACCAGACGAGGCCCTGCCCACAAGAAAGACAAGATTAAGCTCCACCAACGAGAACACAAGCACCAGCCCCCTCCACCAGGAAGACTACACAAGCCACTGAACCAACTTCACCCACTGGGGGCAGACACCAAAAACAATGGGAACTGCAAACCTGCAGACTGCGAAAGGAAGCCCCAAACACAGTAAGTTAAACAAAATGGGAAGACAGAGAAATATGCAGCAGATGAAGGAGCAAGGTAAAAACCCACCAGACCAAACAAATGAAGAGGAAATAGGCAGTCTACATGAAAAAGAATTCAGAATAATGATAGTAAAGATGATCCAAAATCTTGGAAGTGCAATGGAGAAAAACAAGAAACATTTAAAAAGGACCTAGAAGAACTAAAAAGCAAACAAACAATGATGAACAATGCAATAAATGAAATTAAAAATTCTCTCAAAATAATCAATAGCAGAATAACTGAGGCAGAAGAATGGATAAGTGACCTGGAATATAAAATAGTGGAAATAACTATCACAGAGCAGAATAAAGAAAAAATAATGGAAAGAATAGAGGATGGTCTCAGAGACCTCTGGAACATTAAATGCACCAACACAGAAGAAGAAGAGAAAAAGAAAGAGTATGAGAAAATATTTGAAGAGATTATAGTTGAAAACTTCCCTAATATGGGAAAGGAAAGAGGCAATCAAATCCAGGAAGCACAGAGAGTCCCATGCAGGATAAATCCAAGGAGAAACATGCCAAGACACATATTAATCAAACTATCAAAAATTAAATACAAAGAAAAAATATTAAAAGCAAAAAGAGAAAAGCAACAAATAACATACAAGGGAATCCCTATAATGTTAACAGCTGATCTTTTAGCAGAAACTCTGCAAACCAGAAGGGAGCAGCAAGACATATTTGAAGTGATGAAAGGGAAGAACATATAACCAAGATTACTCTACCCAGAGAGGACTCATCCAGATTCCACAGAGAAACTAAGACATTTACAAACAAGCAAAAGCTAAGAGAATTCAGCACCATCAAACCAGATTTACAACAAATGCTAAAGGAACTACTCTAGGCAGGAAAAACAAGAGAAGGAAAAGACTTACAATAACAAACACAAAACAGTTAAGAAAATGATAATAGGAACATATATATCGATAATTACCTTAAATGTAAACAGATTAAATGTTCCAACCAAAAGACACAAACTGGCTGAATGGATACAAAAACAAAACCTGTATATATGTTGTCTACAAGAGACCCACTTCAGACCTAGGGACACATACAGACTGAAAGTGAGGGGATGGAAAAGATATTCCATGCAAATGGAAATCAAAAGAAAGCTGGAGTAGCAATTCTCATATTAGACAAAAAACACTTTAAAATAAAGAATGTTACAAGAGACAAAGAAGGACACTACATAATGATCAAGGGATCAATCCAAGAAGAAGATATAACAATTGTAAATATTTATGCACCTAAACATAGGAACACATCAGTACAGAAGGCAAATGCTAAGAGCCATAAAAGAGGAAAGAGACAGTAACACCCCACTTTCACCAATGGACAGATCAACCAAAATGAAAATAAATAAGGAAACAAGCTTTTAATGACACATTAGACAAGATGACTTGATATTTATAGGACATTCCATCCAAAAAAACAGAATACACTGTCTTCTCAAGTGCTCATGGAACATCCTCCAGGATAGATCATACCTTGGGTCACAAATCAAGCCTTGGTAAATTTAAGAACATTGAGATCAAATCAAGTATCTTTTCCGACCACAATGCTACAAGACTAGATATCAGTTACAGGAAAAAGAGTGTAAAAAATACAAACACATGGAGGCTAAACAATACGCTACTAAATAACCAAGAGATCACTGAAGAAATCAAGGAGGAAATCAAAAACCACCTAGAAACAAACGACAATGAAAACACAATGACACAAAATCTATGGGATGCAGCAAAAGCAATTCTAAGAGGGAAGTTTATAGCAATACACTTCTACCTCAAGAAACAAGAATCATCTCGAATAAACAACCTAACCTTGCACCTAAAACAAATAGAGAAAGAACAAAAAATAACCCAAAGTTAGAAGAAGGATAAAAACCATAAAAATCAGATAAGTAATAAATGAAAAAGAAATGAAGGAAACAATAGCAAAGATCAATAAAACTAAAACTGGGTTATTTGAGAAAATAAGCAAAATTGATAAACCATGAGCCAGACTCATCAGGAAAGAAAGGGAGAAAACTCAGATCAACAGAATTAGAAATGGAAAAGGAGAAGTAACAACTGACACTGCAGAAATAAAAAGGATCATGAGAGATTACTACAAGGCAACTAAATGCCAATAAATGGACACCCTGAAAGAAATGGACAAATTCTTAGAAAAACACAACCTTCTGAGACTGAACCTGGAAGAAGTAGAAAATATAAACAGACCAATCACAAGCACTGAAATTAAAACTGTTTTTTAATAATCTTCCAACAAACAAAAGCCCAGGACCAGATGGCTTTACAAATGAACAGTAACAAACATTTAGAGAAGAGCTAACACCTATCTTTCTCAAACTCTTCCAAAATATAGTAGAGGAAGGAACACTCTCAAACTCATTCTATGTGGCCATCATCACCCTGATATCAAAACCAGACAAAGATGTCACAAAAAAATAAAACTACCAGCCAATATCACTAATGAACATAGATGCAAAAATTCTCAACAAAATACTAACAAATAGAATCTAACAGCACATTAAACGGATCATACACCATGATCAAGTGGGGTTTATCCCAAGAATGCAAGGATTCTTCAGTATATGCAAATCAATCAATGTGATACACAATATTCAGAAACTGAAGGATAAAACCCATATGATTATTTCAATATATGCAGAAAATGCTTTTGACAAAATTCAACAAGCATTTATGATAAGAACTCTCCAGAGAATACACATAGAGGGAACCTACCTCAACATAATAAAGGCCATATATAACAAACCCACAGCCAACACCATTCTCAATGGTTAAAATCTAAAACCATTTCCTCTAAGATCAGGAAAAAGACAAAGTTGCCCCCTCTCATTGCTACTACTCAGCATAGTTTTGGAAGTTTCAGCCACAGCAATCAGAAAAGAAAATGAATGCAAATGGAAAAGAAGAAGAAATACTGTCGCTGTTTGCAAATGTCATGATACTATACACAGAGAATCCTAAAGATCCTAGCAGAAAATACTAGAGTTAATTAATGAATTTGGTAAAGTAGCAGGATACAATATTAATAAACAGAAATCTCTTGCATTCCTATACACTAATGATGAAAAATCTGAAAGAGAATTAAGGAAACACTCCCATTTACCACTGCAACAAAAAGAATAAAATACCTAGGAATAACCCTACCTAGGAGGCGAAAGACCTGTATGCAGAAAATTATGACACTGATGAAAGAAATAAAAGATGATACAAACAGATGTAGAGATATACTATGTTCTTGAATTGGAAGAATCACATTTTCAATTGTGAAAATGACTACACTACCCAAAGCAATCTACAGATTCAATGCAATCCCTATCAATTACCAATTACATTTTTCACGGTCGCTAGAACAAAGTATTTCACAATTTGTATGGAAACACAAAAGACCCTGAATAGCCAAAGCAATCTTGAGAAAAAAAACAGCTAGAGGAATCAGGCTCCCTGGCTTCAGACTATACTACAAGCTATAATAATCAAGGCAGTATGGTACTGGCACAAAAACAGAAATATAGATCCATGGAACAGGATAGAAAACCCAGATATAAACCCAAGTAAATATGGTCACCTTATCTTTGATAAATGAGGCAAGAATATTCAATGGAGAAAAGACAGCCTCTTCAATAAGTGGTGTTGGGAAAACTAGACAGCTACATGTAAAAGAACGAAATTAGAACACTCCCTAACACCGTACACAAAATTAAACTCTGAATGGATTACAGACCTAAATGTAAGGCCAGACACTATCAAATTCTTAGAGGAAAACATAGGCAGAACACTGTCTGACATAAATCACAGCAAGATCCTTTTTGACCCACCTCTGAGAGAAATGGGAATAAAAACAAACAAATGGGACCTAATGAAACTTCAAAGCTTTTGCACAGCAAAGGAAACCATAAACAAGATGAAAAGATAACCCTCAGAATGGGAGAAAATATTTGCAAATGAAGCAGCTCACAAAGGATTAATCTCCAAAACATACAAGCAACTCATGCAGCTCAATATCAAAAAAACAAACAACCCAATCCAAAAATGGGCAGAAGACCTAAATAGGCATTTCTCCAAAGAAGAAATACAGACTGCCAACAAACACATGAAAGGATGCACAACATCACTAATCATTAGAGAAATGCAAATCAAAACAAAATGAGATATCATCTCACACCAGTCAGAATGGCCATTATCAAAAAATCTACAAACTATAAATGCTGGAGGGGATGTGGAGAAAATGGAACCTAGTGCCTGTTGGTGGGAAAGTAAATTGATACAGCTACCTTAGAGAACAGTGTGGAGGTTCCTTAAAAAACTAAAAATAAAACTACCATATGACCCAGCAATCCCACTACTGGGCATATACCCTGAGAAAACCATAATTCAAAAAGAGTCATTTACCACAATATTCATTGCAGCACTATTTACAAGAGCCAGGACATGGAAGCAGCCTAACTGTCCATCGACAGATGAATGGATAAAGAATAGAAATACAGACTGCCAACAAACACATGAAAGGATGCACAACATCACTAATCATTAGAGAAATGCAAATCAAAACAAAATGAGATATCATCTCACACCAGTCAGAATGGCCATTATCAAAAAATCTACAAACTATAAATGCTGGAGGGGATGTGGAGAAAATGGAACCTAGTGCCTGTTGGTGGGAAAGTAAATTGATACAGCTACCTTAGAGAACAGTGTGGAGGTTCCTTAAAAAACTAAAAATAAAACTACCATATGACCCAGCAATCCCACTACTGGGCATATACCCTGAGAAAACCATAATTCAAAAAGAGTCATTTACCACAATATTCATTGCAGCATTATTGACAATAGCCAGGACATGGAAGCAACCTAAGTGTCCATCAACAGATAAATGGATAAAGAAGATGTGGAACATATATATATATATTCAATGGAATATTACTCAGCCATAAAAAGAAATAAAATTGAGTTATTTGTAGTGAGGTAGATAGACTTAGAGTCTGTCATACAGAGTGAAGTAAGTCAGAAACAGAAAAATAAACACCGTATGCTAACACATATATATGGAATCTAAAAAAAACAAACAACAAAAAAAAACATAGCTGTGATGAACCTAGCATCAGGACAGGAATAAAGACATAGAGAATGGACTTGAGGACATGGGGAGAGGGAGGGGTAAGCTGGGACAAAGTGAGAGAGTAGCATTGACATATATACACCATCAAATGTAAAATAGATAGCTAGTGGGAAGCAACTGTATTGCACAGGGAGATTAGCTCAGTGCTTTGTGACCATCTAGAGGGGTGGGATAGGGAGGGTGGGAGGGAGATGAAAGAAGTAGGGGATATGGGAATATATGTATACATATATCTGATTCACTTTGTTATACAACAGAAACTAATACAACTTTGTAAAGCAATTATACTCTAATAAGGATTTTTTTAAACTGTAAAATAAGAGAATATCTGAAACTTAACAGATATGCCTAAAATAAGCCTTTGTTTCTATGAAGATATACAGGAAATGATTCTAATGAAAAACCAAGAACTGGAGTTTAGACAGGAGCAAAAACCAAAAACTTAAGTAAGGCTGTATCACCTTATAATTTAGTATGAGGTCTCTGGAGCCAGATACCTGCCACCTTTTTCTGCTCTTCAAAATGCTGAATAATAATAGTACCTTCTTTGTAAGGATAAGAGGATTCAGTGCATTAATATACATAAAGTACTTAGAAATAAATGTTAGGTATTATTATAGAGAATAGAGTAGTAATTTATGACCTAAACCAAGTCCTACATATTCTTGAAAAACATGTTTTCAATATTAAAAATAATCTGGCAACAAAGAAGTCCTTTCAAGTAACTAGATTTAGTTTGCAAATATGCATAACCCTCTAGTCTCTCCTCTGATCTTCCCACCACAACTCACAAGATCCACGTCAACCAAGTGGCCTTTTATGGGAAAGTACTTTGAAAGTAGCAAAACACTACAGATATGAAAGGTAATGACAACAATAACAACCCAAATTGCTTTGCATAGCTGTCCATTCCTCTCTGGCCTCTTCCCTTGCTACTCTCCCTATGCCTCCCTAGACATCACGCTTCCATTGGGTCCCGTGAACATTTTACTCTTCCCCATGCTTGGAAAGCTGCTTCCCAGACACTGTCCTTATCACCAGTTGTTTATCCTTCAGGATCTGCTTAAACACGATATACTCAGAGAAGCTTTCTTTCAGTCGGGGAGAGGTCCCTTGTTATATGCGTTCATATTTACTATATGTACACCATATTTAGAATGAGTTATATGTGTAATGCCTTTCTACTCTGCCAGACCTCAAGCACCTCAAAAGTGAGGTCTCTGTTCACTTTGTCCTGCACATAGTAGGAACTAAAGAAAAAAATATTTGACTGAATGGATGAATGAGCCATCCATATAATCTGGTAACGAATAAAGTAAAATAAGATGTTAAGGAAAAAAGCTAGAATCCCCAAGTTTTCCAACAAAATCCTTTTACTTTTATGGACCTTAAAATAAAATCCCTAGTGGGTTTTGTGGGAAAAGAAAATGTTTTGGAAGTTAGCCCATAGTAAATAGCTGAAAAAGGAGACTGATGCTGGATTTTTCCATAAACATACTGAAAAATTAAGCTGCTTCTGTGTACATATTTCTAATTTTGTGTAAACACACAATGAGGATGTTTTCCTTTCTTGTATCTTAGGATGACTCTAAATATTGTTTTTAAAAACAGTAATCATTTGATTATTAAATTAACTTTAGATTCTAAAACTCACCCCCTGGTCCTCATTCTCATCAAACACGAGTAGCAGTCTTTGCAACTATGCCAGACTCAACATACTCAGCAGACTCAGCAGCAACTGCCAGAGAATAAAGTCAGGATCCAGGTAACTTCTTTTGGTTTCTTTGTAGCCCAATGATAAAGTTGTAAATTTGGATGTTGTCCAAATTCAGAAGAAATAAAGATTGTTTATTTGAAATACTGCCTTGAGCCCAAATAGTGTCTTGAAAGAGAAACAAAACCATTTATCTAAGAGAGGACAGAAGGTACATTTTATCCTCAGCAAACCTTACAATAACAAGATGCAACCTGGGGAAAGATGAGAGTTGATGTACCTGGAGGGGAGTAATCTGAAACAGAGCTAGTCAATTGCTGTAAAGAAACTTGCAAACAATACCAGGGAATAAAACCTGGGGTAAGTAATGGGGAACAAATAGCAATAAGACAGTGCAGAGTCTGCAGAAAGTCAATCAGGAGAAAAGGCTGAGCTGCAAGGAAGTGAGAGGTCTCAGAGTTGGGCTCTGCGGCCACTCCTCTCCTCCACAACGGCCATGGATCAACCAGCACCTCTTTTTCTTGCTCTCTCCTTTGTATCTCCATTTCATAAAGCATCCTGCACCTCTTCAGTGTCTACACCCCCTCCCCATAGATGGGGAAAGTTACAGACAGAAAAGAGATGCAAATATGATGCAAGAGAGGAAGGTGGAGACAAATGGAAGCAGGATGAGTGAAGGAAAAAATTCATTGGTCTTTTACATATCATTTAGTCCTCATCGTAATCTTAGGACGTTTTGTGATTGTTTTCACTTTACAGATGGGCACATTGGCATTCAGAGAGGTTAAATAACTTGCCCAGGTTCTCACAGCTAGTAAATTTCAACACCATAATTCCAGCCTGAAGTCCATTCATCGTTCATCATCTAATTTGGCTTCTTTTTACCATCTTTTGATTGGACCTTTTTCCCTTTTAAATGTGCAAATATATCTTTCACAGGCTCCGGACACACAGGCTCAGCAGCCATGGCTCACGGGCCCAGATGCTCCGCGGCATGCAGGATCTTCCCGGACCGGGGCACGAACCCGTGTCCCCGCATTGGCAGGCGGACTCTCAACCACTACGCCACCAGGGAAGCTCCCAGATACCTTTTGAATTGCAGACCTCAAGCCCTTCCTCAACTTCCTCTTTCTCCTTAAGCTAACCCCTTAAGCCTCCACTCTTAGAGTCTGCACACTCCATCTAAAAAGTATCCTAAACCATTCCAGTGTCCTATCATCTATTTGGAACATCACCACCTCCTGAGGCACAGCCTTCTGTAGAATTGTGTTTCAGGACACTCATCTGCTTAAGGAAGCCCACTCCATCTCAACTCAGGCATGCAGTCACTAACACAGCTCACTCCTGGTTTCTGTAACCATTTATCCTGCTCATGATCTCTCCTTGAGGGCAAGAACTGAAATTACAACTTTGGTTCAGGAGTCAGTATAGTTTTTCTGTGAAGGACCAGATAATAAATACTTTTAGCTTTGAACTCCATACACTCTCTGTTCTATCTACTGAAATCTGTTTTTGTCAAAACAACCATTGACAATACATAAGTGATAGTGCTACTGAATCTAGAGGGTCGGATAGCAGCATTTAGAGTATGCTGTTTTTAGCTGTTTAGGAGGTAGAGGCCAAAAAAAAAAAAAAAGCCAATGTAGTAAAACAGGAAGTTCAAATTTTCTGAGATGACAGAGAACAGTGAATGTGCATTTGTGGGTATAAGGGTATGCCTGTATGTGACTAGGAGAGTCTCATCAAACAAGATTTAAATTCTAATAACTTCTAATTTTAAATCATAAATCATGTCACATTAACATTTTCCATTTTTTATAATAGCCTAAAAATAACCCCAGGAGAGGACTGGGGATGGCTGAGTAAACACAGCCTGAAGGGTGCAAGTAGGCCACAGCTAGCGAGGAGGGAGTCCAGGAAAAAGTCTGGACCTGCCTAAGAGGCAAGAGACCATTGGCTGTGGGTGTGCAAGGAGAGGGGATTCAGAGCACCGCCTAAACAAGCTCCAGAGACAGGCATGAGCTGCGGCTATCAGTGCAAACACCAGAGACGGGCATGAAACTCTAAGGCTGCTGCTCAGCCACCAAGAAGCCTGTATGCAAGCACAGGTCACAATGTACACCTCCCCTCCCAGGAGTCTGTGCAGCCCGCCACTGCCAGGGTCCAGTGATCCAGGGACAACTTCCCCAGGAGAACACATGGTGCACCTGAGGCTGATGCAGTCATGCTGGCCTCTGCAGGGGCAGGCTTGCCCCACTTTCCGTACCCCTCCCTCCCCCGGCCTGACTGAGCCAGAGCCCCCTAGTCAGCAGCTACTTTAACCTCATCCTGTCTGGGTGGGGAACAGATGCCCTCAGGTGACCTACATACAGAAGCAGGCCCAAATCCAAAGCTGAACCCCAGCAGCCATGGGAAAAAAGAAGAGAAAGGGAAATTTCTCCCAGCAGCCTCAAGAGCAGCAGATTAAATGACCACCATCAACTTGATGTACCCTGCATCTCTGGGATACCTGAACAGACAATGAAGCGGTAGACTTTGGGAGCAAATCTAGACTTGGGGTTTGTTTTCTGCATTTAATTTGTTTCTGGTTTTATGTTTACCTTAGTTTAGTATTTATAGCTTATTATCATTGGTAGATTTGTTTACTGATTTGGTTGCTGTCTTACTTTTAAATATATATATATTTTTTTTTTCCTTTTTCTCATTTTGTGAGTGTGTATGTGTATGCCTCTGTGTGATTTTTGTCTGTATACCTTTGCTTTTGCCATTTGTCAGAGAGTTCTGTTGGTTTTATTTTTTTTTTGCTTTGTATTGTTTTGAATAGATTTTAGTACTTGATATCATTGGTGGATTTGTTTTTTGGTTTCGTTGCTCTCTTCTTTCTTTCTCTCTTTTTTTATTACTTTTTATTATTTTATTTTTAATAATACTTTTTATTTTAATAACATTATTATTCTTTCTTTCTTTAATTCTTTTTCTCCTTTTTCTTCTGAGCTGTGTGGCTGATAGAGTCTTGGTGCTCCAGCCAGGTGTCAGGCTTGACCCTCTGAATTGATGAGCCGAGTTCACGATACTGGTTCCCAGAAACCTCCCAGCCCCATGTAATGTCAAACGGTGAAAGCCTTTCCAGAAATCTCCATCTCAATTCTAAGACCCAGCTCCACTCAATGACCAGCAAGTTAGAGTGCTGGACACCCTTTGCCAAACAACTGGCAAGACAGAAACACAAAACCACCAGTTAGTGGAGAGTCTGCCTAAAATCATAAGGTCACAGATGCCCCAAAACACACCACCGGACACGGTTCTGACCACCAGAAAAACAAGATCCAGACTCATCCACCAGAAAACAGGCACCATTCCCCTCCACAAGGAAGCCTACACAACTCACTGAACCAACCTTAGCCACTGGGGGCAGACAAAAAAAACAATGAGAACTACGAACTTGCAGCTAGGAAAAGGAGACCCCAAACACAGTAAGTTAAGCAAAATGAGAAGACAGAAAAATACACAGCAGATGAAGGAGCAAGGTAAAAGCCCACCAGAAAAAAGAAATGAAAAGGAAATAGGCAGTGTACCTGAAAAGGAATTCAGAGTAATGATAGTAAAGATGACCCAAACTCTTGGAAATAGAATGGAGAAAATACAAGAAATGTTTAACAAGGACCTAGTAGAACTAAAGAGCAAACATAAAATGATGAACAACACAATAAATGAAATTTAAAATTATCTAAGAAGGAATCATTAGCAGAATAACTAAGGCAGAAGAATGCATAAGTGATATGGAAGATAAAATAGTGGAAAAAACTACCACAGAGCAGAATAAAGAAAAAATAATGAAAAGAATTGAGAACTGTCTCAGAGACATCTGGAAGAACATTAAACCCACCAACATTCAAATTATAGGGGTCCCAGAAGAAGAAGAGAAAAAGAAAGGCTATGAGAAAATATTTGAAGAGATTATAGTTGAAAACTTCCCTAATATGGGAAAAGAAATAGTCAGTCAAGTCCAGAAAGCGATGAGCGTCCCATGCAGGATAAATCCAAGGAGAAACACACCCAGACACATACTAATCAAACTATCAAAAATTAAATACAAAGAAAAAATATTAAAAGCAAAAAGAGAAAAGCAAGAAATAGCATACAAGGGAATCCCCATAAGGTTAACAGCTGATATTTCAGCAGAAACTCTGCATGCCAGAAGAGAGTTGCAGGAAACATTTAGTGATGAAAGGAAAAAAACTACAATCAAGATTATTCTGCCCAGCAAGGATCTCATTCAGATTCAACAGAGAAATCAAAACCTTACAGACAAGCAAAAGCTAAGAGAATTCAGCATCACCAAACCAGCTTTACAACAAATGCTAGAGGAAATTCTCTAGGCAGGAAACACCATAGAAGGAAAAGAATTACAATAACAAACACAAAACAATTAAGAAAATAGTTATAGGAACATACATATTGATAATTACCTTAAATGTAAATGGATTAAATGCTCCAACCAAAAGTCATAGACTGGCTGAAAGTATAGAAAAACAAGACCCATATATATGCTGTCTACAAGAGACCCACTTCAGATCTATGACTCATACAGACTGAAAGTGAGGGGATGGAAAAAGATATTCCATGCAAATGGAAATCAAAAGAAAACTGGAGTAGCAATTCTCATATCAGACAAAGTAGACTTTAAAATAAAGACTATTACAAGAGACAAAGAAGGAGACTACATAATGACCAAGTGATCAATCCATGAGGAAGATATAACAATTGTAAATATTTATGCAGCCAACAGAGGAGCACCTCAATGCATAAGGCAAATGCTAACAGCTATAAAAGGGTAAATTGACAGTAACACAAAAATAGTAGAGGACTTTAACACCCCAGTTTCACCAATGCACAGATCATCCAAAATGAAAATAAACAAGGGAACACAATCTTAAATGATACATTTTTAAAAATGGAGTTAATTGATATTTATAGGACATTCCATCCAAAAATAACAGAATACACTTTCTTCTCAAGTGCTCATGGAACACTCTACAGGATAGATCATGCCTTGGGTCACAAGTCAAACCTTCATAAATTTAAGAAAATTGAAATCGTATCAAGTATCTTTTCCAACCACAATGCTATGAAACTAGATTTCAATTACAGGAGATAAAACTAGAAACAATACAAACACATGAAGGCTAAACAATATGCTACTAAATAACCAAGAGATCACTGAAGAATCAAAGAGGAAATCAATTGAGATATTTGTAATGAGATGGATAGACCTAGAGTCTGTCATACAGAGTGAAGTAAGTCAGAAAGACAAAGACAAATACCGTATGCTAACACATATATATGGAATTTAAGGGGAAAAAATGTCATGAAGAACCTAGGGATAAGACAGGAATAGAGGCGCAGACCTACTGGAGAACGGACTTGAGGATATGGGGAGGGGGAAGGGTGAGTTTTGACAGGGCGAGAGAGAGTCATGGACATATACACACTAACAAATGTAGTAAGGTAGATAGCTAGGGGGAAGCAGCCGCAAGGCACAGGGATATTAGCTCGGGGCTTTGGGACAGCCTGGAGGGGTGGGATGGGGAGAGTGGGAGGGAGGGAGACGCAAGAGGGAAGACACATGGGAGCACATGTATATGTATAGCTGATTCACTTTGTTATAAATCAGAAACTAACACACCATTGTAAAGCAATTATACCCCAATAAAGATGTTAAAAAAATAAAATAAAAAAAAAAAAGAATACCCACCATAAAAAAAAAAAAAAGAGGAAATCAAAAAATACCTAGAAAAAATGACAATGAGAGCACAGGGAACCAAAACCTATAGGATGCAGCAAAAGCAGTTCTAAGAGGGAAGTTTATAGCAATGCAATCATACCTCAAGAAACAATAATCATCACAAATAAACAACCTAACCTTGCACCTAAAGCAATTAGAGAAAGAAAAACAACAACAACAACAACAACAAAAAACCCCAAAGTTAGCAGAAGGAAAGAAATCATAAAAATCAGATCAGAAATAAATGAAAAAGAAATGAAGGAATATATAGCAAAGAGCAATAAAAATGAAAGCTGGTTCTTTGTGAAGATAAACAAAATTGATAAACCATTAGCCAGACTCATCAAGGAAAAAAGGGAGAACACTCAAATCAATAGAATTAGAAATGAAAAAGGAGAAGTAACAACTGACACTGAAGAAATACAAAGGATCATGACAGATTACTACAAGCAACTATATGCCAATAAAATGGACAACCTGGAAGAAATGGACAAATTCTTAGAAAAGCACAATTTTCCAAGTCTGAACCAGGAATAAATAGAAAATATAAGCAGACCAACCACAAGCACTGAAACTGAAACTGTGATTGAAAATCTCTAACAAACAAAAGAACAGTACCCTAGGGCTTCACAGATGAACTCAATCAAATATTTAGAGAAAAGCTAACACCCATCCTTCTCAAACCTTCAGTAAGTTGCAGAGGAAGACACACTCCCAAACTCATTCTGCCAGTTCATCATCACCCTGATACCAAAACCATACAAAGATATTATTAAAAAAAGAAAATTACAGACCTATATCCCTGATGAATATAGATACAAAAATTCTCAACACAATACTGACAAACGAAATCCAACATTTTAAGAGGATCATACACCACGATCAAGTGGGATTTATCCCAGGGATGCAAGGATTCTTCAATACACACAAATCAAAAAATGTGATACACCATATTAACAAATTGAAGAATAAAATCCATATATCAATAGATGTAGAAAAATCTTTTGACAAAATTCAACAATTTATGGTAAAAACTCTCCAGAAAGTGGGACTAGAGAGAACCTACCTCAACATAATAAATCCCATATATGAAAAACACACAGGAAACATCATTCTCAATGGTGAAAAACTGAAACCATTTCCTCTAAAATCAGGACAAGACAAGGGCATCCATTCTCGCCACTATTATTCAACATAGTTATTTAAGTCTTAGCCATGGCAATCAGAGAAGAAGAAGAAATAAAAGGAATACAATTTGGAACAGAAGAAGTAAAACTGTCACTGTTTGCGGATGATATGATACTATACATAGAAAATCCTAAAGATGTCACCGGAAAACTACTAGAGCTAATCAATGAATTTTGTAAAGTTGCAGGATACAAAATTAATGCACAGAAATTTCTTGCATTCCTGTACACTAACAATGAAAGATAAGAAAGAGAAATTAAGGAAACAATTGCAGGAAAAGAATAAAATACCTAGGAATAAACTTTCCTAAGGAAATAAAAGACCTGTGCTCAGAAAACTATAAGACACTGATGAAAGAAATCAAAGATGACACAAACAGATGGAGCAATATACCATGTTCTTGGATTGGAAGAATCAATATTGTGAAAATGACTGTATTATCCAAAGCATTCTACAGATTCAATGTAATCCCAATCAAATTATCAATGGCATTTTTCATAGAACTAGAATAAAATATCTTAAAATTTGCATGGAGACACAAAAGATCCCCAATAGCCAAAGTAATCTTGAGGGAAAAAATTGGAGCTGGAGGAATCAGACTCCCTGACTTCAGACTATACAACAAAGCTACAATAATCAAGACAATATGGTACTGGGACAAAAACAGATATATAGATCAATGGAATAGGATAGAAAGCCCACAGATAAACCCACGCACCTATTGTCACCCCATCTATGACAAAGGAGGCAAAGGCATACAATGGAGAAAAAACAGTCTCTTCAACAAGTGGTGCTGGGGAAACTGGACAGCTGCATGTAAAAGAGTGAAATTAGAACACTCCATAACACCATACACAAAAATAAACTCAAAATGGATTAAAGACCTAAATGTAAGACCAGACACAATAAAACTCTTAGAGGAAAACATAGGAAGATCATTCTTTGACATAAACCACTGCAAGATCTTTTTTGACCCACCTCCTAAAGGAAATAAAAATACAAATAAACAAAAGGGACCTAATGAAACTTAAAATCTTTTGCACAGGGCTTCCCTGGTGGCGCAGTGGTTGAGAGTCCCCCTGCCGATGCAGGGGACGCAGGTTCGTGCCCCGGACTGGGAAGATCCCACATGTCGCAAAGTGGCTGGGCCCGTGAACCATGGCCGCTCAGCCTGCACGTCCAGAGCCTGTGCTCTGCAATGGGAGGGGCCACAACAGTGAGAGGCCCGCGTACCACCAAAAAAAAAAAAAAATATTTTGCACAGCAAAGGAAACCATAGACAAGGCGAAAAGACAACCCTCAGAATGGAAGAAATAATATTTGGAAACAAATCAATGGACAAAGGACTAATCTCCAAAATGTATGAAGAGCACATGCAGCTCAATATTAGAAAAACAAACAACCCAATCAAAAAATGGGCAGAAGACCCAAATAGATATTTCTCCAAAGAAGACATACAGATGGCCAACAAACAAATGAAAAGATGCTCAGCATCACTAATTATTAGAGAAATGCAAATCAAAACTACAATGAAGTATCACCCCATATCAGTCAGAATGGCCAACATCAAAAGATCTACAAACAGTAAATGCTGGAGAGGGTGTGGAGAAAAGGGAACCCTCATACATTGTTGGTAGGAATTTAAATTGATGCAGTCACTATGGAGAACAGTATCGAGGTTCCTTAATAAATTAAAAATAGAATTACCATATGACCCAGCAGTCCCACTATTGGCCATATACCCAAAGAAAACCACAATTCAAAAAGACACATGCACCCCAATATTCATTGCAGCACTATTTACAATAACCACGTCATGGAAACAACCTAACTGCCCATCAACAGACAAATGGATAAAGAAGATGTGGTACATATATACAATGGAATATTACTCAGCCATAAAAAGGAATGAATTTGGGTCATTTGTAGAGATGTGGATGGACATAGAGACTGTCATACAGAGTGAAGTAAGTCAGAAAGAGAAAAACAAATATTGTATATTAATACATATATGTGGAATCCAGAAAAATGGTACAGATGAACCAGTTTGCAAGGCAGAAATAGAGACACAGATGTAGAGAACAAGCATATGGATTCCCTGGTGGGAAAGCGGGGATGGGATGAATTGAGAGATTGTCATGGAATTGACATATATACACTAATATGTATAAAATAGATAACTAATGAGAACCTGTTTTATAGTGCATAGAATTCTACTTCACTTTGCTATACAGTAGAAACTAACACAACATTGTAAAACAACCACACCTCAATTTAAAAAATAAAAGAGTACAAACTTCCAGTTATAAGGTGAGTAAGTTCTGGGGATCTATTGTATGGCATGTGAGTATAGTTAACTATACTCTAATGTATACATGGAGGTTGTTAAGAGAGTAGATCTTAAATATTCTTACCACATAGACAAACGAATGATAGTTTTTTTGATGGTATGAGAGGATGGATATATTAACTAACCTTATTGTGGTAATCATTTCACCACAATGTATACTTGTATCAAATTATCACATTGTACACCTTAAATTTACAAAATGTTGTATGTCAACTGTATTTCAATAAAACTGGGAAAAGTTTAAAATAAATTCAGTACAAAAAGCAATTACTTATTGTTTGGGAGTATTAGACACCGTCTTCTCTCCTACTAGCTATTCCCTATGTCACAATCCCTTGTCAGCCACTGTCCCCACCTAAACAGACTATTAGATCTTATTGAAGTTTCTAAGATTACTGAACATTTTGAGAATATTTACAAAGTTTAACCATGAATATGGGCAATGGTATTGTCCCTACAGCATCTTTAACAAGTGTTCTTCCAACTTCTATTTAGAAAAACTTCCAAGGCAAAGATGTGGACATATTAGCAGGCAGGAACTACTTATGTTGGATATTACTCAGCCACTCATTCATTCATTTAATCAACTTTTTTTTTACATTTATATGTGTTAAATGAAAATGAATAAGACATTTCCCTTATCAAATATTCACTTAAACTAAGGGAGACCTATAAGTAATTAAAAGTTAAATTTTGTCATAAAAGCCACTATAAAAGATTATGTGGGATACTAGATACAAAACTTCATTTTGGTATCTCTTGTAGATGCAGATGCTAGCAAGAATTCTCCCTTTTAATTAAAAAAGGAGGAAATAAGAATGAAATAAAATAATCGTGCCAAATAGTTTCTCATCAACCTTACTTGACATCAACCCTACTCAATGGATTAACATTAAAACAATGTGTCAATCAGATGGAGACTTGATGAGACTTTTAAGCTGCTTCCGAGACCAAATGTTGGCAGGGCCTCTTACAGGCACCATTCAAGGGATCCAATTTGATTACTGGATTTTTCTGGAAAGCATATATCTCTATCTTTACTGTTACAATAGTTACATCAGACTATCTAAGCCTCCTGCCATTAAACATTCAAATCCTGCAATTAACTCCCCTTGTTGATTTCATGCTTAACCAATAACCTTCCAATAATTTGGCTTTCTGAGTAGCTTGCTTATGGTGATTGAAGGTAAAGCTCAGTCTGGTGCTATTATCTATTCTATTGAGCAGTTATAACTTTCACTGTAATTTAAGAGTCTGGTATTCTGATTGATTCATCAGTCTTCTGAGAGCTTTATTATCAAAAGCTGCTGTCCCACAGGGAGACCACCTCTGGAACACTGTGACAGGAACAGCTTTTGATATGAAAACCTAAGTTCCAAATCTTGTACAGTAGGGAGTTCCTTGAAGAAGTACAAGGAGCACTGTGGAGTTAAGGGTTCCATCACTGAGAGTTACCTGAGAGAGACTTGGAAACAAAAGCTCTTGCTCATCTGACAACAGAAGCAGGTTTGTAGGCTTACCAAAATGTAGATAATGGAGTCTTATCAATGTCTCCTGGGCACTCTTCTGTGTATCATCCTCTTCAATACTGTGG
Organism: Neophocaena asiaeorientalis asiaeorientalis; assembly: GCF_003031525.2. Classification (NCBI taxonomy): domain Eukaryota; kingdom Metazoa; phylum Chordata; class Mammalia; order Artiodactyla; family Phocoenidae; genus Neophocaena; species Neophocaena asiaeorientalis. The sequence continues at coordinate 4,997,570 of NW_020175536.1, read as the reverse complement.
GCAATGTAAATAATTACTGGAACTTTTTTATTCCTGAAATTTCCTGATTTCTTAAAATCTACTAGTGACTTTCCTTTACCTTACTAGACCTTCCAACAACTTTCATTAGCTAATTTTTATTTGAAATGCCTTGTGGATTCTCTTCTTTTTTTAATTGAAATAACATTGATTTATAACATTATATAAGTTCCATGTATACATTATATTTCAACTTCTCTATACACTACAGTATTCTCATACCAAAAGTTTAGTTTCCATCCATCACTAAGAGTGGACCAACCCCCTTTACCCTTTCCGCATCCCCTTCCCCTCTGGTAACCACTACTCTGTACCTATTTGTTCATTTTTGTTTTGTTTGGTTTGCTCACTTAGTGTTTCTTTGATTTATATTCCATTTATGGGTAAAATTTTGAAAGAAATAAAGTAGAACCATTGCACAGTTAGCTGTTAACTTTCTTGTATTTGCTGTATGTAAGCAGTGGGGAAGCCAGTAAGAAACAAGTTAATTGTTTCTCCCAAATACTAAAAAAAACTCAGGAACTGGAGGGCCCAGTTATTTCTCAATGTGATGGAATATAATGAGATCATAAATAGGAGAATAGATTGAAAATTTGCATAAAGAGTTGTTAGAAACCAGATCCCCTCTCCCACCCGAGTAAAGAATAGAGTTTATTTCCTCCAAGATCTCTGGCTACTCCTGACTCCTATGAAAGAAACTGGAGGGTTCCTATCAAGAAAAATTACTCACTCTTACATTTAGAAGTGATTCAACAAAGATCCAGTTCTCCACCCATGTATTCACTGGGAGGCCTATGAATCAAGAAGATCTTTCAAAGCATAGAGATCTTACAATAAACTTATTTTAAAGCAATTCATTTTTAATTTAAAATAGGTATGTTGCCTAAATAGCTCAGGAAAGTCTCTAACATAAAAGACAGACTGAAGCCAACAGGAAAATAAGTAAGAAACAGAAAATATACACAGTAGGAGATAACTTTAAAAATTATTCTATATATTTTCAGAAAGATATATATAAAGTAAAAAGAATATATTATTTTTTAAAGAGGAACACAGCATAAAAAGGGAGCTCTTGAATCAAGAATTATGAGTGTAATCTAAAATGGTCAGTAGAGGACTGGAAGATAAACTTGAAGAAAACTCCTGAAAATCAGAAGATAATAAAAAGAGATGGAAGCCAGATGAGAAAATTAATGACTCAACTCGGCCATCTAAGTTATATAAGAATTCCAGAAAGAGAGAGGTAGATATAAGAAAATTTCCTGTAACTGGGACATGTTTTTCAGAATGAAAGGAGCACAAAATACCCAACATAATAAATGAAAACAACACACAAAGATTCTCAACCGGGTACACCATTTTGAAATTTCAGAATACAACTGACAAAGAGAAGATTCTAAAGATTCCTGAGACATACATACACACACACACACACACACACACACACACACACACACACATATATATTATCAGCAATATATCAGAAATTATGATGTCATTGGATTTTTCAACCCCAACAACATTGGAAACTGAAAGACACTTAAGTATTGTCTTCAAACTTCTGAGGAAAAATTATTTCAAAACTCTGAAATTCTATAAACAGCCAAATGATTAATCAAGTATATGCACAGAATTACAGCATTATCAGATTTAAATGTTTTCATCTCCTGTGTGTCCTTTGACATAAAACCACTAAAGATTGTACTTCACTAACACAAACAGAAAACTAAGGAGGAAAGAGGGGAAAATAACTACTTAAAGTAGAAGAAAATAAAGAGAATTTCCAAGATAGCAAGAATGAGAAGTTCCAAGACAACAGACATGAATAATTCCCAACCAATGAATAACAATTAATACAGGAAAATGGCAGACTCCAGAAGTGATGTCTGCAAGAAAAAAATAAAACTGATATGTTATTACATCTGATCATACAGAGAGAAGTTTTATATTTCTGTCAGAGAACTTCAAAGACTAGGCTCATGAAAAGTTAATAAAACAAACAAACAAGACAAGTAGCTCCAAGAAAAATATATGAATAAGAAAGAGAGAATAATCATAGTAAATTATGCAGTTTAACAATAAATGTTTTAACTATAATAAACACAGAATATTGAGGGTTCAAATTTTATGATATAAATATGTTGATATAATTGATGGAAGGTGAAGTATTTCTGATTGTTGAGTGAAAGACAAGAAAGATAAATCCAAATATATTATAAGGAGTCAATAGAATACACCTAGAATCAGCAAAAAATGAAGTCAAGGTAGAAGATATAGTAAGTTAGATAGGTTACATGGAGGTAACTATGAAGAAAAATATAATAATTGAAAGTTATCTCAGGGAAATTGAATAAGGGGGTGGGGAAAGCAAATCTTTTTTAAAAATTTTAGTTCATATATTACTATTTGAAATTTCCAGTTATGCACAGGTATTGAATTGATAGAAATAAATATTTAATTAAAAGGAAATAAAACACAGTTGAGAAAAAAGAAAAAAATTATTTGTAATTTCCCATTCATTGATAACCACTCTAAAGTATTTTGGTATGAATTCTTTCAGTCAATTTTGTTCTATGTATAAATGCTAACATATATTTTGACAAAGTGATAACAGTATGCAAATTTTTCCAATTAGCAAAATATGAACATATTCCATACCAAACAAATTTCTTCTACATTTGCAGTGAGTGCACATCATTCCATTTTATGAATACACCAGAATTTATTTAATCAACCTCTATATTTGGAAATTTGGGTATCAGTATACTTTATATATTAAAAGAATAAGATTCCTCCCCCCTTCTCCAGCCAATTTCTCTCCCATTTGGAGGTGATATCAACCCTGTTGAAAACATGTGAAGAAAATATTCACTGGTTTTTAGTATACATTAACAAATTCTCCTCCTCAAAGTCATTAACAATTTCAAGTTTTATCAGCAACATGTAAAAGTAAGTTTTTCCACTTCACAAGCAACCATAGTGTTTATAAAATAATTACATAAAATTTTCTAAATAGAAGTTTCTCAATGAAAATCTTAAAATTACTTATTCGCTTATAAATATACCTTAGCACCAAATTCTAGGAATGAAAATATTTACTTGTTTCAGACTTTGTCCAACCATTAAGGGACAACGGTTCATTTCAATATTTTCAAGCAATTTACATTTAAAAAGTATACTTCTAAGTGTCATCATGATCCTCACTATAATTTAGATTGCTTTTAAGTCAATTTGTTATTGATTCAACCAGAAGGTCAATTATATCCTGCAGTTCTTCTTCAGTTCTCAAATTATTGACCCAGTAAAATCAATTTGTAATCAGACAAATTTTTAAAAGTGCTTTCTCTCCATAAATATAATGGTAGCTTTTGAACTGTTGTGAGTTCTTCCAGACTTCATGGTTATCTGGGCCTTACACTGTTTTTTATCTATGGCAATTATATTTTATTGATGTATATCTTGTGTTTGACAAAGGACTTGAAAGAATTACCTAGAACACTCCTACCCTGCACTCGGTTTGATAGTTCAGTACTAGGTAAGAGCCATATGAAACTGTCATTTTTAAAGTCAAAATTAAATATTAGCAATTCCATACAATTCAATCTAATAGTTCTGTGGCCTTTTATATACCCTAGAAAAGAAATGAGTGTTTATGAAGTATTAGGACTGCCTAGGCCCTGCCACATAGATTTTAAATATTCTGTTGAGATGTACACTCTTTATAAGGAAGCAACAGCCAAACTGACCTAATCATAGAGGATTAGATAAGTTATTTATTTACAGATTGATACAAATACTGCACAGCTTCCCTCCTCCAAGTTAGGAAAGTAGTCAAACCCAATATTGTGTCATGAAGAGAAATATTGGAGTAGAAGTCAGGGGACCCGAATTGCATTCCAGACTTTTTCATTTCCTGCCTGTGTGAGTTTGAGCCAGGCACCACTGCTTGGTCATTCTTTGGGTCTCAGTAACAATTTTGGTATTAGCTTCCCAGGGAGGCCTTCCCTGAGTATCACTAAAATTGAGGTCTCCATAGCACCCTCTGCTTTCCCTTTTGTAAAAGCATTTATTGCACTAAAAATCATTTATTTAATGTCAGTGTTTCTCTCTAAAGGAGCATGAGGGCCAGGAGATGGTTGTCTTGTTTTTTCCTTTATCCCTGGTACCTAACACAATGCCTGACACACAGTAAATGAACTATGTACGGTTGTTCAATGAATAAGTGAATGAAATGAACTTAATAATTCAAAGTCTCAGTTTCATCACTTATAAAGGGCAAATAATAGTGCCTGCCAGGGTTGCTATGGTGTTGAGACAAGGTTATTGGGTAGACTCAAGTGAGACAGAGGGTACACATTTCACCTCTCCACTATGAGACCTCTCCCAAAATCCAAGAGGGTTAGTGTGTGTGAAAGTGTGTCATAAGCTTCAGAGCTCTCTCCAGGCAGAAATGGCTATTAGCTTTCATATAAGCAAAGATATTATCATATCCACAATATAAAGGTTTCATTAAGGTGTCCTTCCACTGGGCTAGGCTTCTCATGACTACCTACACATATTTGCTTTTTCCCAATTCATTATATGTACCATGTCACCCCAATCTCCTAACCTCTACCCACTTTGACTATTTGTTTTCACTCATTGGGAACACTTCCAAATCATAAAGATCCTATATCAAGTAGAATTCAGAGAGAAAAAACAGAAGCTATTCTAAGTATTCCAAGTAGAAGGGGTTTAATACAGAATTAGAGGCTTATTCATCCATTGGAAGGGTTGAGAACAAAGGCCAGAAGAGTAGCTACCAAAGATCCTTGATGCTTGCAACAATGAAGTGGGCAATTCTCAAAAATTTCCCCACAAGGTTTTGCAAACATCAAGAGTCTCCAGGAAGCAGCCACCAAGGGTCCCAGTGGTGTACAACACCAGTGATACACAGGATCTTAGCAAACAAGCTGCTGAAAAACTCATGCAGCTGCTCACAAGTCTGCCTGTAATTTCTCCAGGAAATAATGGCTTCTCCTAATACAACTTTAAATCCCATGAAGACAGAAATAAAACTGCTGCAATTAGATCAATTAGGAAAGAGTAGTCACTCTCATTTCTACCTTTTGTTTCCCATTTCCTCATATTTTGGCAGTGGAAGAAATGGTTTCATACATAAGTCACTGAATATAAACAGCATATTAGATAACACTACAGTTCTGCAAGGTGTTGTCACACCACCTGAGTTGTAACTGTGTCTTCAGAAGTTGCTGTGGGTTAAGAGGGTACATATAAGTCCTGTGAATCCTGTAGGCATGAATCCAATACCTTTTTACATCTCTTATATCAACTTTATTTGGAATGCTATAACATAGTGAATAAAATATGGAGGGTTTTCTATCCCTCCCCAGAAGCATGTGTGTTTTGCTTCTGTCCCTCCACCAATGGCTTTGGGGATGAAAGGATGTGTCATTCTAAATTTCCCCCCTCCTCCACCCCAACCAAGGGCCCTAAGGCTGTTCTTAGGAGTAAAGAGTCAGGGAAGCAGATGTTGTTTCCTACCTGTCTCCCCAGGTCAGCTGATCACTTCCAATACATCTGCATCTCCAAGGTGGGGCTTCTTTCTGGTATTTAGGGGAGTGATTTTTATGTTTTATTCACTGCTGTATTTCTAGCACCTAGGAGTCTGTCCGGCTGGTACATGGTGATACTTGATTGTGGTAATTGGATAGACACATATTAAATAAGAAAGAAAGCCATTAACTCGACTGATACAATTTAAATCCAAAAAATTACCTAAAATGTTTAGACAATCTGGTAATTTTCTCTCTTTTAATAAGATGTTCTTATGATCTTTCCTCACATATAAATGTTCTTACCAGCCTATTCAAAATATATTGTTCCTTTAGGGACACACTTAAGTTGAAAGCATTCACTGATGGCTCAGACCATGTACTGTCATTGTTGTTTTCATCAGAAATACAAAATTAGAGACTTATTCACCATGGCAGAACTTGGATATTTGTTCTAAGGCAGATCTGGATTTAAATCTCAGATCTTCTATGTGCTAGTTATGTGACTGTGGCTAAATCAACCTTTTTTACCCTGTTTTCCTATCTGTGTGATTAGGGTAACTACAATATCTACCAGTGTAACTATGATAGCTACCTTAGAAATTGTGCATATGTATACATACATGTGTGCACATGTATAAGAGCTCATACAGTATTTATCAGTAATTAATAATAAGCAATAATTTTTATTTATCATGCTTTTATTTTTCATTGTTTCATGTGATCATATCCTATCACTGTGACAAAGCTGTAAACTCTCTAGGATCAAAAGGATGGTTTTGAGATTTGAGTCCCCTTTGTAGGAAAATGATATGCACTAGGGTCATAATTCCTTTACAAGTGAATCATATTGAATATGGAAATGTAACATAGAGGGCAAAAGTATTTCCTTTTGTATTTTTTTCTCCATTTCTATTCCATAGAGCTCCCCCTGACCCCTTTCCCATTTTTTATTACATCACCCATTACCTGGATTAGAATCTGGTTGAGAAACATTTGTTTTATCTTAGCAGAAACAGAACTAGCCCCCAGGGAATCAAATTCCTTCCATTCCACACACTCTTCTTTAGTCCCCTCTATACACAAGACACAGTGCAGGACACAAGCATGATCCAGACACGTTCCCTGCACTTAAAAACCTTGGACATTGGGAATCATCAGAAGCTTGGGTCTGAGACAACCTGACTTTGCCTGGAAGAACAGGAAATCTAAATTGTAACAAAGAGCGGATACCGGGTACCCCCCTAAAACAACATTTCATTGTTCTTTCTTCTTGCCTTTTGTAAATAATGACAATATCATACATTGACATGGTGATTCCAGTAACTGAAGGCATATTTGCATGTTTTACCTCATTTTATCTTTGCTTCATCCCTGTTGGATGGAACAAATACTGTATTTTAATTTAACGAATGGAAAAACCAAGGCTTAGAAAGGTTACATTTCTTTAAATGAATCAAACAGGTTATTATTTGTATGACCTGGAGCCTTATTTAAAGTCTTCTGACTACTTAATTTATGTTCTTTTCCCAGAAATGTGATAATAAGAAATTATTTCAAACCCTGGATTATAGAAGGAAGAAAAGGGAGTGTGCAAATAAGTGGTAAGTGTGGGTATCAAGAGATACAGTGCTGCCAGTGACCATGACCTCCCTGGGGGAAGGTCTGGTGTAATAAAATGAACACAAGAACTAATGTCAGAAGACCACTTATTATCTATTTCGCTTCAGATAAGAAAATAAACTGCCCTGACCACCACACCCTTATTAGGCTGGCCAAAATCTAGAACACTAACAACATCAAATGCTAGCAAGGACGTAGAGCAACGGGAACTCTCATACATTGTTGGTACGAATGCAAAATGGTGCAGTCACTTTGGAACACAGTTTGGCTGTTTCTCGCAAAACTAAACATATGTTTGCTGTATGATACAGAAATAAGGCCCCTTGGTATTTACCCAAGGGAGTTAAAAATATATGTCCGCATGAAAACCTGCACATGGATGTTTATAGCAGCTTTATTCATAATTGCCAAAACCTGGAAGCAACAAAGATGCTCTTCAGTAGGTGAATGTATAAAAAATTGTAGTGCATCCAGAAAAAGGAATATTATTAAGCACTAAAAATAAGTGAGCTATCAAGCTACGAAAGACATGAAAGCACTTTAAATGCCTGTTATTTTTTTAAATGCCTATTATTAAGTGAAAGAACCCCATCTGAAATGACTACATACTGTATGATTCCAGCTATATGACATTAATGAAAAGGCAAAACTATGGAGACAATAAGAAGATCATGGATACAGAGAACAGACTGGTAGTTGTTTGTTGTTTTTACTGTTGTTTTTCACAACTGCACCCATCTCGGGATTGCCCTTGGCTGATGGGGGCTACCTAGCCCAGAGTTGTTTAAGAGGTTCCATTCTGCTTCTTCCAGGGAATCAATCAATTCTCCAAGGAGCCCTGATTTCTTATAATGGAGAATTGTATTTAAAAACCAAATTCTGAGTACTGGGAGTGCTCATTTCTATGGGGGAGTGACTGCTTCTAGGTTCTCTCAGTAGACAGAGCTAGTAACTATGTGTATGGATAATAACTCATGCATACATGTATACATATCTATATTCATTTATGACTCTATCTTATACATATTTTTAAAAATACCCATGTGCTTTATTGATAACTCCAACCCAGCACACCACAGGTACATTCTCACCTTCAACTCTATCATGATTTGTAATTTATTTCTCAGACAGTTAAGAAATGTATCTCTTATTATCTATAGTATATTTACTTTTCTGTTCAACCCTAGTATACATATAATTTCAGAGTTGCTAATGCATACCCCTCTGAGAAATGAATTTACTAACTAGAGTACAGCATTTGTGGACAGTTTTTTTTTTTGTCTTTAACCTTCAGTTTCCAGTCAAAGCACTGTTTCCAAAGTTATTTAGGTGGGTTCCTTTGTTTCTGACTTTCTTCACTTGGTTATGTTAGTCACTTGTAACAGAATTAGAATCTTTTGTCATAGTCTGTATTTCATTTTAGGTTCCTCTCCACAATCTGGTAAATAGTTTAAAATTTTCATACAGTAAACTTCACTCAAGGTGACACATAGTTCTATAGGCTTAACCAATGCAATGAGCTGTGTACCATTACCACAGTTCCATATAGAACAGCTCCATTATCCCCCAAATTCCTACACACTTCCTCTTTATAGTCAACTCCTATCCCCAAGCCTAACCCCAGACAATCACTGACCTACATTTCACCTCTATAGTTTTTCTTCTCTGTAGAATGTCATATAAAAGAAACCACACAGTATATAGCATTTCGTGTTTAGCTTCTTTTACTTATCATAATGATTTCTGATATATATCAGTAGTTACTTTGTTTTTATTGTGGAGTAGTATTGAAATTATTCAAGTTGTTTGAACATCCATATGTTGGTGGACATTTGGACTGCTTTCCATTTTTACTACCATAAAGTCATTATGCACATTCATGTACAGGTCTTTGTGTGGACATATGTTGTCATTGCTCTTGAATAAATTATTAGGAGTGAGATTGCTGAATCATGTGGTAGGTAAATCTTTCATTTCTCAGCCAGTTTTCCAAAGTGGCTGTACTATTTTGCATTTTTAATAAATCTTTTAAAAATTTTATTCAATTTATATAAAATAAAAAAATGTATCCTTATCTCCCCCCTCACCCCCTACCTCTGGCAACTACCAATCTGTTTTTTGTACCTGTGAGTTCGGTTTTTGTTTTGTTTTGTTTAGTTTAGATTCTACATAAAAGAGAGATCATACAGTAATTTTTTTTGTCTTATTTCACTTAACATAATGCCTTCAAAGTCCATCCACGTTATTGCAGATGGCAAGATTTCATTCTTTTTTATGGCTGAATAATATTCGCTTGTATATATACCACTATTTCTTTATCCATTCATCCATTTATACACCATTAGGTTGTTTCCATATCTTGGCTATTGTAAACAATGTTGTAACAATGAGGGTGGGAATATATTTTTAAATTAGTGTTTCTTTTTCTTTAGCTAAATATCCAAAAATGGAATAGTTGGAATATATGGTAGTTCTATTTTTAATTTTTTGAGAAAACTTCATACTGTTTTTCATATTGGTTGCACCAATTTAAATTCCCACCAACAGTATATAAAGTTTCCCTTTCCTCCACATCCTTGCCAACACTCATTATTTCTTGTCTTTTAGATAATGGCCATTCTAATAGGTATGATGTGATATCTCATTGTGGTTTTGATTTGTATTTCCCTGATAATTAATGATGCTGATAATTTTTCATGTACCTGTTGTTCATCTGTATGCCTTCTTTGGAAATATGTCTATTTAGATCTTCTACCTATTTTCAAATTGGATTGTCTGTTTGTTCTATTGAGTTGTATGAGCTCTTTATATATTTCAGATATTATCCTCTTATCAGATATATGATTTGCAAATATTTTCTCCCACTTAGTAGGCTGACTTTTCATTGTGGTCATGGTTTCCTTTGTTGTGCAAAGGAAAAAATATATCTATCTCTAGATAGAGAGATAAAAGATATCTATCTGTCAAGCGGCTTTAATGAGACTCTCTGGATTACATATCACTTCCTGCAAACCACAGGAATCAAATGGAGTACAAACTGGAATCTGTGTTTTTTAACAAGTTTAATTCTGTTTCATTGTCCTGTGAAGAGTGAGATACAAAAGGTCAATAATCCTTCTGATGTTATTAGCAAATGTGGCAATGTGGAAACACAATGTCATGCTTTAAGCAGATAGAAGGTCCAAGTGTGTGTGTGTGTGTGTGTGTGTGTGTGTGTGCATGAGAGAGAGAGAGACAGAGAGACAGAGAAAGAAAGAAAGAGAGAGAGAGAGAGAAAGGAAGTCTGGAAAATGACAAGCATAGAAATTATTTTTTCTTAGTAAACACCTGGTGAAGGGCAATTTAACCTGACATGAATTCTATAACTTATCACTTCTTCTGGACTCTCTCTCTACTAATTGACCCATTTTCTTCTGTATATTCAAATTCTTTTCCTGTAGCATATAAACAATAACCATCTCTCTTCTTTTAAAGACAAATTAAGGTCTGCCATTGACCTCATAACTCATATCTCCCTTTTTTCAGAAGTACTTTTCTGGGAAGAGTATTTTCTCTTTCCATGTGAAGAAAAAAATTAGTGGTTCTTAGGAATTGGTTGGGGGAGCAAGGGATGAATAGGTAGAGGACAGAGAATTTTTAGGGCAGTGAAAATATTCTGTATATTTTTACCATGGAAACATGCCACTGTACATTTGTCCAAACCCATAGAATGCACAACATCAAAAATAAACCCTAATGTAGATTACGGATTTTGGGTGATTATAGTTTGTCAGTGCTGTGGATCTCAGTTTTGTCCTCTCAGCTGCGAAGAGTATGATGACAATAAATGCATGCATTACACCTCACAGGCTTGTTATAGTGATCCAATGGTATAATGTGTGTTAAAAGTACATAAATATAAGCTAATGGATTTGATATCGCTAAACAGGTTAGCCATTGTCATTATGACTTGGCATAGCTTGGGCCTGATACCATAAATGTTATGAAGGTAGAACTAAGGCTCAGATACTGCCTCTTGCTGCCAGTGCAAACCCAATTCCAAGGTCAGAATGTAAAAATAGTGGGAGAAAAAAAATCCAGAACAATATAACAGCAGCAAAACCAAAATTGTGTCAGACTGACCTGGAATAGAATTCTGGTTCAGGGATATGTGAGACAGGTGTTCTGGAGAAAGTTCTTAAACTTCTTTCAAAGTTTTAGTATCTTTGAAGATGGAGATAAGACATCCTGTTTTAGTATTATTGACAGAACTTAGTGAGAAACATAAATGAAATTTTTAATGTTGTGCCACGTATAGATATTTGAAATATATTACTTTATTATTCCAGTCTAAATTGGGAGACTGTGATTGACAAGTACACACTACTATATGTAAAATAGATAACTAATTCCTGTTTCTTTTCATTTATATATTTGTCAAGCCTTATTTTAATATCTGCTACTTGCCAGATTTCATGCAAAACACAGGGGACACTGGCCTTTTCTCTCCTCTGCCCCTTACTTTAGAAATGATCATTCCAAAGGCTAAGAGCCGTTATCAATGTCCTGCTTCCATAAAGGAAGATGATTCAACTCCTCACACCCTCTCTCCCTCAGAAAGAGCTATTGGTTAGCAAGTCCAAATACAAATAAAGTCTACTGTGATTTAGCAGAAGAAACACTATAACTGAAGTAAGAGGAGAAGAGAAGTAGGTATAACCAGCATTGATTGGGTCAGAGATGAGAAGAAGAAGTAACTAAGTATTAGGCAGAACCTGAATATGCCCAGCCCTGAAAGAGGTGAGGATCAGAAGAGATCTGAGTATGGAGTAAATAATATTTTTTTCTTTGTTGATCCTTTCATTCAATAAATATGTATTGAGTGCCTATTATTTGCCATTATTTACCTCAATGTGCTGAATCTAAGACACCCTTACTGCAACCAGGTGGTGATACCTCAGAATTTAGGATTTATTACAAGCCATGGTTTAAAGGTATAAAAGATTTCAGATGCCATTACCAATCCCCAAAGTCATTTAGTCATTTAGTTAGTATGGGCTATAATGGATTATTGATCTCATAGACTATTAAGGCTCCCAAACATCTATCATAGGCTATTGGGTTAATCTGGTGACTGAACGTGCATACTTATTTTCCTATTGTCTGTCTTCATTCTCATGTATAATTCCTCCTTCTGGAGTTAATGGGAGTTATGTGCCTGCTTTCAAGGGTGAAAAGACACTTTTTTTTTTTTTTAGGTTTCATGCTTCATATCCCAGTGAAATAATAGCTCAGAGAATGAAGCCTCTGAATGTTTAGACTTGAATCTTTCAAATGTCATATTCATGTATGTGTCCATCATCATTAAAATTGTTCAGAAGTAAGGTCCTGGCTATTTCATTTTAATTTAGATTCTTTGTGAAGCTGAAGTACACACACGTATTAGCTCTTACATCCTCAGTGGTTTCATTTTTGTTTTGCATTTGGGTAGGAGTGTGTGTGAGTGTGTGTGTGTGAGAGAGAGAGAGAGACAGAGAGTCAGAGACAGAGAGACAGAGAAGGCAAGAGTACCATGCAGCTTTCTGTCAACATTCTAAAATTAAATAACCTTAGCTGAGAGCCCACTCATGATTTGCCAGGAGAAGAAACTGACTGAAAAAGTATAATCCCCTTAAAAATAAACTACATAATGAAAATACTTGCATAGTTGTCACCATAAAACAGCAAATATACATCTTTATATGCATGAAAGAGATATTTCAATAAAGAGCAAAACAATGTCACAGTGAACATATCTTTTCTGTACAGAAAGTCAATCAAGTGGCAAATTCACTGTAGTCAAGTTGTTGACTTAAATAAGCGTGATTACTCGTTGGGAATGTATATAGGTATTTCTCTCAGAAATGCCTTGTGCAATATCCCAGAAGCTCAGAAAAATTATATGAAACCAATTATAAAGGGTTGCTTCCTCCCAGCATCACTCCAGGCAGAGGCAATATAAAGGAGGCTCAGAGATGCTCCACACAGAATCAAAACCATGCAATTGTGCGTCCAGATTTAATTTAATTTTTCATTTGCTTGATGAAGAACCTGAGACCAGAGAGGTCATAGGACTTGCTCAAGCTCTTCTAAAAATAGGCAAATCATGGGTAAGAACGCATTTCCCTGTTTCTCAAAACTTTTTCTGTTCCCTCTCACATCTCCTTTCATACATGATGGTCTGAAGGAAAATTATAACAAATAGTTTCAGAGTCTTTAGACAAAAAACTGCCTATTGCTTCAATCCATGTCTGTTGACTGAATAGGCATCCATGCCTGCCTATGGCTTCATCCATGTGTATTCTCCACTTTTAAAATTGTACATATCATTATCATATGCTATTTTAAACTAAGGATACCACTGTAGATACGATGTCTATTGAGGTTTAATAATCAGACATAATTGCAGTCTTTCATTTATTAAATCTATACTAGAGCTTAGTGAACATCTAGAATATTCTGTAGGAATTGTTGCAGTACTCATTTCAGGTGTAAATGAGCAAGCATACACTAAAGATACTCCATGATAGAGAACACAACACCATTTCACTGATGGCCTTAAAAACCCTGTTTGCTTCTCAGGACTTATCAAATCTTTCTCACCTTCCCAGGTCCAGCTTAAGATTCATCTTATCCATGGAGCCTTTTGGGACTTCTTCCCATCCTGATCTGCTATCTCTGCATTACATCTGTGCCTACAGCCTTTGGGCATAGTGTGCATTTTATGGTTTTTCAGTTTTTCATAGAGGCTACCTATGCCTTTCAGGCTAGTTTAATCAGGAAGAAGAAAATGTTCTCTGGAAATCAGGGTCTGTAATCATCACCAGCTCTATGACATCACAGGAAAAGCGCCAGCATATGAATTAAGTTTGTGAGCACACCATTGGGATGAACACAATAGACACTCTCATTGACTCTCTTTGTGAATCCAGGCATTCTACTTGTTTTGACCAAAGCCCATGTTCTGGCTGCAGACTAATAAGCCATGATTTTTACCACCCAAGCATGGGTTTAATTACTTGAGCGTGCAGGAGAGGAGAAATTAGCTTAGAAAAGCAAAAATGTAATCATATTAACAATGCCTTGCATTTTCACATCAGTAGTCACTCTAGAGTTTAGCAATCACATACATTTTTCACACTTACATATCACAATTAATCTTTGCTATAGTTTATCGAATAGGTAGTATAAAATAATGGATAAGATTGTGAGTTCCTAGTCAGACAGACCTGTGTTTTAATCTAACATCCTTTATGATTTTAGTTTCCTCAGCTCTAAAGTTGAGAGAATAATGTCCTTAGTTTTATTGTAAATGTTAATGGAGATAATGCATATAAAGCAACTAACTCTTGGCAGAGAAAAAGTGATGAGTAGATCTTAATTATTAATATTATTGTTTTTCTTTATAATTATTGAATTATTATTATTGCAAAAGAATTACTTCCATGCCATTCCCCCTTATTCATAAAGTTCCTGGCTTAGTGTCTGTACTAACCAATTCCCCCAGTTATCTTGGGTGACTGTAATATCCACACACACCTCACAGTCTGTTGACCTCCTCATGCCCTAAAGCCTTCTCCTCCACTCACCTCAGCCTCCCACTCATACAGGCATAGTTGTTCCTTTCCATTATCCAAGTTTCTCTGTCCCCAAACCACTAATTCAAGCCTCCTTCTTTCTGGCCATGGTCTCCTTGTCTTGCTTGTTTACAGTCACGTGGATCATTACATCAGCACTTCCTTTTATTTATACATTTGCCTACATATTTTATCTCTCCTGCCTCCTTTTATTCCAAGTTTAGAATTCATGGTCTTCACCCTTAAACTCTCTTGCCAAACTTAACCTTTCCTTCTCGTCTATTTTTTTAAATAAAACCCATGTAGAAAATCCCATCCTGGGACTTCCCTGGTGGTGCAGTGGTTAAGAATCTGCCTGCTAATGCAGGGGACACGGGTTTGATCCCTGGTCTGGGAAGATCCCACATGCCACGGAGCAACTAAGCCCGTGCACCACAACTACTGAGCCTGAGCTCTAGAGCATGTGTGCCACAACTACTGAAGCCTGTGCGCTCTAGGGCCCGTGTGCCACAACTACTGAGTCTGCATGCTGCAACTACTGAAGCCCGCATGACTAGAGCCTGTGCTCCTCAACAAGAGAAACCACCGCAATGAGAAGCCCACACACTGCAATGAAGAGCAGTCCCCACTTGCCGCAACTAGAGAAACCTGCGCAGCAATGAAGACCCAATGCAGCCAAGAAAACAAACAAAAAATTAAAGAAAATCTCATCCTTGTTTATACCTGTTTTATCGTTCCTTCACCTAGAAGGTCAAAAGTTGTTCTGAGAAAATTACTTAACAGGGTACAATGAAACTGCTTTAAGTTTATGATAATAACCTTAATTCGAAGTAGGTCTTCTGAATACCTAAATAATTCTACTGTGTTTCTCTAGGTAATGCTTCACCTACTTTCTGCAAGAACTATTTCAGACTTCCTCATTTGTCTTCAAGCTTCTGAATATCTCAGTTCTTCCCTTACTTTAGTCGGTAGCCTTATCTCTCTCATATGTGCGTGTGTGCGTGTGCATACACACACACACATATACACACAGAGAGAGACTCAGTCACACACACATACAAACACAAACCTGAAATGTTCATAACCTTCAGGCTTTGGCCCTAGATTCTTCTTTCCCTACATTTCCTTCCTTCTGAATACCACACAGTGGGTTTTCCCAAGATGGCCTCACCTATGCCCAAAGCATCAGTTACTATCCATATGTCATGGAGTTTCTAATTTATATCCAGTTCAGATCTTTCTTTTGAGTTCCAAATCTATATTCTAACTTGACTGCCTTGGCATCTCCACTTGAATGCCTCAGTGGCATCTGAAACCCAACATGCTGAGGACTGAATTCACCTTCCCCTTCAAACCAATTCTCATTATTTTCTGTCTCAGCAAATGTCAGGACCATCTATCCATCCCAATGCCCAAGTGAGGACTCTATAAATTATTCTTTAATCCCCCTTCTCCTTCAACAAGTCTCATTGATATTATCTTAAATCTCTAAAATCTGTTTATTTTTCCTCCATCTTCAATAACACCACCACTACCTCTGTCAACTCCTGTCTACACTGCCATCCTCTCTCACTGTAGCTCTTTACAGGTCATATACCTCCTCATTGTTCATTATCTAGCCCAGACTCCACATTTACTTAAAACATAAATCTGATCATGTTGTTCTTATGTTTAAAATCTTTCCAAGATCTCACAACCCTGTTAGAATAAAGACAAAGTTCCTGAACATACATTGAACTACCATAGAATCAGGCCCCTGCTTACCCCTCCAGCCTCATCATAGCTAATCTACCTCCTCATTCACTATGCTTTCTAGGCTACAATTTCCATGAAGGAACTGCCACACTATTTCATCCACCATCTTTTTCTCAGTAAGTATAAAAAGGCCTGGTACCTGGATAGTGCCAAATAAACAATGGTCAAGTGATTAATTAGTAGCTAAGTGACTTGACCAAGATTCTTAATACAATGGAAAGAAAAGACCAAATTAAAAACCCAGAAAAAATTTCTAGCAAAGCTCAGACTAGTCTCATCATTAACATATTAGTGATGAATTGAGTTGAATATAGGCCAGGGAAAAGGAAGGGAAATGAATGGTATCTTTTCTGCAAGATGCATGTCCACAATCCCTTTGATCATTAAGATAATTAACCCTGACTAATTGGTTGTTCTAAAATATCACCAAAAAAGGAGGAAGAGAAGGAGAAAGAGGAGAAGGAGGAGAAGGAAAAGAAAGTGAAGAAAAAGAAAGAAAAGGGAAAGAAGTAGAGAAGGAAGAGGGGAAGAAAACAAGGGGAGGAAGAAGAAAACAGCCATGGTTGTGTAGAATTCATATCCCACCTATCATTATAAGTTGTTCATTAGAAATGTAAGATACCTGTACAGCAGAGAGCTTTAAGAAAAGCAAAACTGAAACCATTTTGTCTTCATTTTCCTCCTTAAAATACTTCTCTTTCATTTTACCTTTACTGGGTAAATGGGTCTTGAAAATCATCATTTTTAGCACTGCAAACTAAACAAGTTCTTGGCATTTCGCATACAAAAGAGGTGCCATAATTTCATGCCTTTGCAAACACACACTGTGAGCAATCAAGGGAAAAAGAAAATTAAAAACTAATTCTGCTGTTTATTCTCCTCATTTATTTTATCAGTCATCTCCGTCTTACACTGAATAACAATCAACAGGATTTGACAGACACACCTAGGGGAGGCTAGACATCTTCTCTCAAAATCTCCAGAAAGCTGGAAAGGAAAGTCAAATGACGATGCTTTGGGGAGGCATCTCTAATTATGCAAATAAAAATATCAGCATCAACATTTCCAGGCAGTGTAAAACTTCTGAAATCAGAAGTTACAATGGGATATCAATAATGTAAAACCTGGAGTTTCTCTATCACAGACTCAAATATTTGACAGCCCCAAACCATAACAACAACAACAAAAAACCCCAGAAAAATACAGATTCAGAAGAATTGCAACCAATGACTAACCTTTATCTGTACCTGCATCCTGATTCTTCCTCCTTGAATTTTGGTAGTTTGGAGTTCACCTTGAGGCCCGTGATGATCTCTTTAGTATAAATTCCATTTATACCTCAGCAGCATCATGGAAATGATTCATAATGCATAAAACCAAATTATCCATCAGAGAAAAGTGTGTCATTTCTGCAACTCTCCTCAAGAATTTGGGTAGGAGCTGTACAGGATGGGAGTCATTTACTTTATCCTTAAACATCAACATTACAAGTAATAGGGGAGCCTAACTTTACTTAAAACACCAAGAAAAGGTGCAACACTACAAACGAATGCTACTGAACCTCAATATGGATCTCAATCACAGAAACATTACCATTAATATTTGTATCTGTCAGTAATAATAATCAATAAATGTTTCACTGCTCTCTTTAGTCCTAAATAAATTTCAGTCAAGCAGCCAATCAGTAAGTATTTATTGAGGATTGGTTGTAAGTCGGTTTCCCTGGAAACAAACTCTGTGTTGGATATTTCCCTGCAGGAGTTTATTGAAGATCCGCACCTGCAGGGGAGTAAAGGACACAGGATTGGACAGAGTTAGAAGCTAAATTGCCATGAAGTCACAGCAGCCAAGGCCTTAGCTAATCATAGGTTCTACAGGTAGCTCTGAAACTGGATGGGCCTTCACCCTTAAGAGATACCTTCAGGCGGAAGCAAGGGAACTGGCCCTTTTGGACCTCCACTGCCCCAGATTGACCAGTTATTGAATCAGGCTCTCTTTATGGAAGGAATCTCTGAAAAAGTGACTCATCTGAGTGGTGTTGATGGCCTGGGTGACATAGCACAGCATGTACTAAAAAACATATTTTATATCTGGCCCATGAACCCTCTGGCATTAGCAAATTATAGAGAACACATAATTTGCATCTAGCAAACCTCTACTTTACTTTGTGTCCTAGCCCAAATATTTATGAGGTCTGTGCAGATTTTCCAGAGCAGAGATAATTGTTCCCTCCTCTTTGTTCTCTCATCAACATGCTCATAGATTTGTGGTACTTCTTAGCAAACTGAATCATATGGGCTTCCCTGGTGGCGCAGTGGTTGAGAGTCCACCTACCGATGCAGGGGACACGGGTTTGTGCCCCGGTCCGGGAGGATCCCACATGCCGCGGAGCGGCTGGGCCCGTGAGCCATGGCCGCTGAGCCTGCGCGTCCGCAGCCTGTGCTCCGCAATGGGAGAGGCCACAGCAGTGAGAGGCCCGCGTACAGAAAAACAAAAAACAAAACAAAACATATGTCATTAATTCCCAGTCTTTGTTCCACACCCAGCTATGTGTTCCTTGAGGGTGGATTGCAATTTACATGTCATTCTCCGACCTAAAATCACCCAACCACCACCCCCATCTAAGCAACCATAGTCCATTTTTTATTCTCAATCACATCAAGCTTTCAGTATTCATCCTGACTCATAATTTTTAGGTTTATTTGTTTACTTGCTTACTGTCAAACAATTGGTGAAGCCATTGTTTTATGATCACATGGAAATAAAAGTAATCATTTAGATAGCTGATGGGTTTATATTTGTATTGAACCTAATTAGTGACACACAACAAAATGAATTCTGGTTATGCACTGCAATGATGTTGGAATTTAACAAGCCTTTCATTTTTCACACTAAGAATCCAGTTTCTGGGCAACACTGTTACATACCTTGTTTATTTCAAAACCTGGATTGGAGGTACTTACTTCATGGCAGTTTTTTTAAAAGCTTTGTTTTTTTTAGAGGAGTTTTATGTTTAAGGCAAAATTGAAGGTACAGAGTGGAAAGTGGAGGGTACAAAACAGAAACACCAAAAGGGACTTGACCCTAATGTCTAGGTCCAGGCTGGACCTATCCCACCATTGGTCCACTTGCCCCAAAACATCTTCCCCAGACTGCTAGACATGTGTAAAATCACAGTTCTTCAAGGAAATGATCCCCACTCACCCTAATACAGCATAAACAATGGTTACAATACATTGATTCTAGAGTCACACAACCTGGGTTCGAATCTCTAGTCTACTCTTACAAACTATGTGACATAAACAAGAAATTTTATATCACTTTATCTTCACTTGCTCACCTGTAAAACAATGTTAATCATGAGATTTACCACATAGGATACCTGTGGGGCTAAGTGATTTAATTTATAAAAACTGCTTACAGCCATGCATGGTACATATGGAATGTTGTTAAAGACACTAGTGTGAATTGATGTTATTGGATCATTCTTCACTTACCATCTCTATAATAACAAGTTAACTGAGGCAATGAGAATTCTAATAGAAGGAAAAAAGAGAATAAAGAAAACCTGGAGTGATGTAAAGTGAAGGGGTGTTTATTCAGAAGTGAAAAAAGGCTTAAGGTGCCAGAAAGAAAAGGCACGAGAAGAAGAGAGATACAGAGTGGGATGTAGAATAGTGTCAAGAAACATTTAACCTGGTAATTAAAATCTTGGCTACAATTGATGAAATTATATTAGAAAAGAAGCAGCCATTTTTTTCCTCTTCTACATCTTTCTTTCACAAAATGGCCAATGGTTCTTAGGACTCAGAACTCAATGTAGTGCTAAGGTCTTCAAAAACCTTTAAGTAATCTAAGAACCAACTGCTTCTAACATTGTTTCAATTGTAAACCAAGTTCCAAATTCTAACCAGGACTCTGCAATTGAACATTTCAATGCAGTCTTTTACCAAGTCTCTTGCGACTACAAGCAGAAACCTGAAAGAAGAGCTCAAGGAATAGAAATACAATGAAATACAATGCTGATGACAATGGCCGATACACGGACCCCAAATGGAAATATAGAAACCATCCGTTAAAAATGCTTCATGAATTGTAAGCTACTGGGACCTTTAAAAGGCGTGTTAGGAGTGTCTGGAATCACACTGGTTATTGGGTGCTCAGAAAAGGAAGCAGGCTCCAGCTAACCTGAGCACTAGTAGTCCAACAGAAGGAAAGAAGACCATTAAATAGCCCTCTTCAGGGCTCCTCAGGGAGCATCACAGGTAAAAATATGAGGAAGGAGACTGGACAGATCTATTTCCCTAAATGCTCTGAACCACTGTTGATTCAGATTCTGAAATTTTGGGTCAGTGCTTGATTTTTCAATAAGGAGAGCCACTTCAAAAAAGGTCATTTTAAGGCAATGTGAGAGAAATGCTTTTTCCAAAAATTATATAATTCGAGAGAAATCCTTTTTCCTGGAATTATGTAATTCAAGCTTTCTAAAGACCTCCAGTTTCTTATGTTAAGCAATTACTCTGTGCCATAATGAGGGCAAATCACTAACAGGTAATATCTTAATCTTTTAAAAAATCCTATGATTGACTGATATTGTTACTCCACTTTATAGATAAGGGAACTAACAATTACAGTGAATAAGACGATAAGTAAGTCATTTCTATAAGGTCACAAAACAAGTTTGTGGTAAAACTTCAAATTCCTCACTAGAATCTGCAAAGCAGCATGGTTTGCACTAATAAAAGGGTACAAAGAATACTTTGCTCTCTATTTCCTAAAAAAAGAAGGGGAGAGTAATAATAAAAATTTGGAATTTTACCAAAAAACTTTAAACTTGTTTTAAACATAATAGACTTTTGAAATCTTAGATGCACTGATGATTCCTAGAGGCAAATTATTGCCTCTGGCATATATAATTTAGCAAATCATCTTTCCCAAGTAGATTGCATTACAAAGCCTTCTAATAGATCATAAAAGTTAGTAGACCCAGGAAAAAAAGTACCTTTTTCCTTTAAGAAAAATAAAACTACTTGAAAACAAGTGATATGGTCTTGTTTCCTTTCCCTGCACACATGATTTCATCCTCTTACGCATTCCTATCTCCGCAAACAGAGCTGAGAATCTACTATAAACACACTGGATTAATTTAGTTCTGTCTTTTCTGTACCAATAATTTATTGTTTTATTCTGGCTCTCTATATGTCTTGATGTACAACCCTTAAGAGAAAAATGTGAATATCTGTTCCAAAGCTTAGCCAAACTTTATCATAATTCTGCTTCCACAGCTTGGTCCTTTGACCCCTTTTTAATGTGTCCCAAATTTCCAGTTAGAGAAAGAATCAAGAGGATGATGTTGGTGTCAAGTAGGTAAGTGTTTGGCCTTGATAATTTCATATAAAATCATTAACTCCAGGGACCAGAATAAAATTTTAAATGCCATCTTTTAGTATTATTTTTAAAGATTTTTCAAGCCAGCATAAAAATAGGAATGGTGGAAGCAGACTGATAGAGACATATCAGACATGTCATTAAAGCTATAGGTGTGCAGAGTACTGTCAGCCCAGACGTGTATTGTCACTGAAAAGAAAAAAAAGAAAAGAGCTACAGACTTAAAAAAAAATCTTTTGCCAGTTAAATATACCAAAAACAGTCCAAGACCTTGGAAATGTTGTACAATAAGGGTCAAAGAGAAGTCTCTTTCTCTTTGCAGCTCTGCTCAATGTTTTATGTTCCCATCATTTCTGTTCCCTCCTCTTTTGGTGATATACATGTCATGTGTCTATGGACCTAAAGGGAAAATTCACAAAAGCACAATGTCTGCTTTGACTACCTTACAGTCTGTCCAGAATGAAGACAGCATCTATTAGTGTGATACAACTTCATTGCAGTGTATCATCTACAGACTTTTAAAAGGGAAAGGCTAGGTGTTAAGTGTCTATTCTGCCTATTAGAAAAATTATGTATACTGCTTACTTTTTCCTAAATTCTAATGCTCCAGTTAGATCAAAGATTAGTAACTTAAAAATAGTAAGTCTTTTTTTTTAATGCCATGGTTTCATTTTAAATCATGGAATAGCTAGCCATTAATTGATCTTGGATGAAATTCCCATTTGAGAACACTGGAAGTGAATTTCCACAACATTATGTGCTATACAAGAATATCCCATTAATTTAGATCTTATATGTCTAGCATTTTTATGGAAAGCAATGACGATAGCAAATATTTGACTAAACTAAATGAATAAACAAGGCTCTTTCCTTGGAAGTGGCAAATATTCAACAGAAGCTAGCTTAAACAATAATGATATGAGTAGTAACAAATAACATATTGAGAGCTTACTGTGTTCCAGACATTTAGCTCAGTATTTTACAGACACTAGTTCCTAATTCTCAGAACAATCTGTGAGGTTAGTACTGTTTTTATCCTTTTTTGACAGATGTGGAAATAAAGCTCAGGGAACTCAAGGCACTTGCTCACACACACAGAGGTAGTAAGCAATGGCTTGAAATTGGAACTGAGACAGTGTGAGACTGAAGCCCAAGCTTTTAATTATCTATGTCACTGGGAAAGAAAGGAAACTCATCAGAAGAAAACTAGGGGTGGTGACAAATCAAAGGAAGAAGATAAGGACACCCACAAGGCAGGAAAGAGAACAGAAAATAAACCCAAGAATTCTCTGACACCATAATTTTCTTGCATCTTCTCCTCTTGCACACTAGTGGTCTCCATGTGGCAGGGAGAGTGAGCTTCCGAACTCCTACCTTCTCTAGTAGAGTGGAAGAGATACAGCCCCACCATGCCCAATACCTAAGACTCGAACATTCTGAAGAAGGACTCTGATGAGACCCTTCCCTTCCACCTGACACTGCGCTGGGGAAATGGCCCACTTACAAGTTTGAAGGGGGTGGGAAAGGATTTTGAACCATTATGGGACCACATGGGGGCATTTGGGGAGGAGTAGGTCCTCAAAGAAGAAAGGTACTGTTAGAAAAATTAAAGGCAGTTGAATTAGGTTGGAAATAACAGTACATATCAATTTTGCTTGGAAAGGTTCTGAATTCCAGCCTTGGTTCAAGTATGGATGAGTCAGAGACATCTGTGAATGTATTTGCATGCTCCTGTGTCTTTTAAACTAAAAAAGATAACTATCCCTGTCCAACCTACTTCACAATCCTTTCAAACAAGATAATATTTTCAAAAAATTAAAAATCATCCATGGGATTTATGACCATTCCAACTAGAGAAGGCTTTGTACTATTTATGGGGATAAAAATGTTTATGGGGCCTCCCTGGTGGCGCAGTGGTTGAGCGTCCGCCTGCCGATGCAGGGGATACGGGTTCGTGCCCCGGTCCGGGAAGATCCCACATGTCCCCGGTACCCAAAAAAAAAAAAAAAAAAAAAAATGTTTATGAACTAAATAAATTGTGAGCAAGATTTTGGCTTGCTCAAGAGAAAAAATTCTTTTCAAGTACTTTGATAGTACTGCATAAAATACCAAACTTTAAGTATGAAATGTATACTAAATATAAATTTTTCTAATTTATTTATTAAAGCAGATATCAAAAGTCTTTAGATGACAGGAAATTCTATGAACAGTTTTCATGTTTCTGTAATGAAACAATTATACCAAAATCTTCTGTAATATATCTTTCACTAATTAAATTTGTATTTTTGCAACTCATTCTTTAATTCATCTATTCATGTACTTATTTGTTCATCCAAGGTGTATTGAACTCCTACCACAATGAGTTCAAATTAAGAGGGCTGACTCTATCAAGAAAAATAAGCAGCCACTAGGCTATGATGACTTCACTTCACAAATCCGACCGACAACAATGGCCTCAAATGTGCCCACTTTACTGATTCTAACAAAGTCCTGCCCTGCTATAAAATACGACTTTTTCCCCCCAGGACAATGAGAATTTTACAATGAAATTTGAACGCTCTAGAATCACTAGTAACCCCTTCTGAATTTTTTTTCACATGTTTCCTTACCACTATTCAGAATTTAGTAGTTCCCTATTGTTACATCAAACCCAGTACTACTGGGTGGTTTAGCTCACATTCATCCACTGGAAGAGTTAAAACACATCTCAACAGATAAGAGAAGGAACACCTCCCACATACCTGAGAAAGAGTTTCAAGAGATATTTGGACAACAAAAATTTTACCAGGATTTTGGAAACCCCTTTAACCATCTTATTCTTCCAAGCCCCTAATT
The DNA here is from genome assembly GCF_003031525.2 of Neophocaena asiaeorientalis asiaeorientalis. Taxonomy (NCBI): domain Eukaryota; kingdom Metazoa; phylum Chordata; class Mammalia; order Artiodactyla; family Phocoenidae; genus Neophocaena; species Neophocaena asiaeorientalis. The sequence continues at coordinate 4,972,801 of NW_020175536.1, read as the reverse complement.
TAGTTTACACAGTCTTAAGAATGAAGTGGCTTCACAACATCATTCTTAAGAGTTAAGTAAGGAAAAAGTATTCCTTACTTACCCTACTTAATAATACCCATCCTAAGAATGGAAATAAGAGCAAATGTCTTTCCTATTTGTCTAATGCACTATTATTATTTTTTATTTATTTTTTTTGCGTTACGCGGACCTCTCACTGTTGTGGCCTCTCCCATTGCGGAGCACAGGCTCCGGATGCGCAGGCTCAGCGGCCATGGCTCACGGGCCCAGCCGCTCGACGGTATGTGGGATCCTCCCGGACCGGGGCACGAACCCTTGTCCCCTGCAACGGCAGACGGACTCTCAACCACTGCGCCACCAAGGAAGCCCTAATGCACTATTATTAATCTCCCAAGATTATGTTTGCTCAAGCATTTTCTTTCAGATTAATTAATCTCTTCTTGTATATAAATGACCCCCAAAAGATAGTTCTCATTCTTCAGCAGTTCTACGAAAGATTTTGTATCCACCACCAATCCTTGAATGTATGTCACCATATAAATAAACAACTCCAATGAGCCACTTTATATGTCACTAAGCAGACCATGAGTATCTTGAAAGAATGGATATAAATATTGAAGTCAACTCTGTCCATATTTCCAGAGAAGCAAAATAGGACTAGAAAGAAATTTCTTATCAGAAATCTCATCATTGTTTTCTGCCATACTGATAGGAATCAGAGTAGCCAGTGCATCTTCCCATGTTTTAGAGTTATTTTATTCAAAGACTAGAAAGAAATTACAAGAATACTTTGGAAGCCAAAATGATTCTGAAATAAAAAGACACCTCCAAAATGATTTTGGACATGAAAGCTCTTGGCCCCATTTGGCAGAATAAAAGCCACGAGCCCAGATATGGCTATTGCTAAGGCAAATCCCCTGGAAAGATCCAATCCATGTTCCCAGAATATTTCAATTTAGAATATAATTTACACAGAAGTCCTCCAAATCTGACACATTCACAAGCTCTCACTGAGTGAAGTCATATTTGCATTCAGCACTGGATGACTCTAACTGCTACTTTCTAAAAGTGGGGCAGTTTGCTGAAATTTCTATTTTGAACCCAACATCTTTTGTTAGTGTAGTTAGTCTGTGATGCTGTGTTCTCAGTTCCCTGCCAAAAGGCAACCCCCTTTTTCTGAAAGCAGTTAACAGATGTTTCCTTCATAATAGAACCAGACCACCCATCAGTCTGTTTTAAGGGGGTGTCCTGTTGAGACCTGAACTTTCCCGTCAGTTTTATATGCTGGTGAAGAACTCTCCACAACATGGGAGAGATTTTAATGGTAAAAAGAAGCTAACGGGAGAAGGGAGAGATCATACTGTCTTCTGCTTTCTCTTGAAGACTGCTGTGCTTGCTCCTGACACCCCAAATAGCAGCAGAAATCTAAAAAGAAAATGGGAATAGGAGAGATTTGCCTTAAAAGTGTTTCAAAAGAGTGATAAGCAGAGACAAAAACTCATTATTCAGAATAGAATTTCCAAATGTCTGAGTACTATGTCCCTTTCTAAGAGTTTCCTGATATGCTCTTTCCCGGCCTGCCAACTTAGCATCCACAGTCTGAAGTCCAACTTCTCTTGAGTTCCAGGCCCATGAGGCGCAAAGCTAGCCCTGCTTCCAAAAGAACTGACAAGGAGTGGAAGTTTCCCCAGGACTTTAGGTCTCAGTTGAAGTGGCTCCTCCTCAAAGAAGGCTTCCTCTATACCCAGACTTGATCAGGTCTCCCATTGCAGATTTTTCTGGAATCCTGAACTTTTCCTCAAAGCACTTATTCCAATTGCAAAAATGTAATTAAATGATTATTTATGGTATTATTTGATTACTGTAGATTGCTTGGGGGAAATGAATAAACAGATGTCACTAAAACATGGGGAGATGCCTGGGTTAAAACCGTGAAGAAGAAGTAATTATTTAGGATGCTTTACTCCAAAATACCTAAAGAAAAAGAAAAAGGAAAAGAAGAAAGGAAGAAAGAATCAGGGGGAGAGAGAAGGAGGGAAAGATGAAAAGAGAAAATGATTCACCTGAGGGACTAGTCCAGGGTAACCTTCGTTTAAGATGATGCTCCACCTGGAGTTCAGCCACTGTGATCCGGTTTGCCTCTCTCTTTTCTGAACTCTGTTTCCACAGGCTGGCTCCTTTTAGTGGCCTTACTTCGTGGCTATGTGCTTAGTGGAGAATAGGAGGAAATCTGCTTCCCTAACAGAGCAACTAAAGTCATAGAATTGAGTCCTTTTGGCAATGTCTTGACTTGGCCCATGAGCCAAGCCCTGAGCCAATCAATGTGGCAGGGATTTGTGGACATGCTAATTTGCCTAAACCAATGAAAACTCATTCTGAGAGCCAAGCATACATTCTTACCTCCCAAATCTCATTATTGGAAAATTCAGAGTACTATTCAAAAGGCAAAAAGTAAGAATGGATGCTATGCAGACAAGAAACAAATGTCCACATCAATGACAAATTAGATTTTGCATTGGAAGCCACAAAGAGGTTTTGAGTGAAGAAACAGCTAATCCAGATTTAGGTTTGTGACTGGCATTAATGTGGAACAGTTAGGTGTAAAGGGAGCCTTTAAAGCAATAGGATTTGATGATAAGTGAGAGTGTAAAAAAGATGGCTTTGAATTTTCTAGCTTCCATGAATACATAGATGTTTCTGCCATGGATTAAGGTAAAATACACAGAAGAAGGAGCAAAATTTTAGGACTCCTAAAATCTATTACATTTTACATTCTGTTGGAAACCACTTTTATTTAAACAGAATTGGGGGAAATATTTGAGAAATTTGTTAATCACTACTGAGGTGGGCTTAGTGGGCTACCAACTCCCAAGAGCATGTTAAATAGAATATTGAATTACAATAAATTAAAAACACAATGCCTAACCCCATTTCCCTATATTTTAGAGAAGACACTGAAACAGGGTATCACATGCCTTGAGCAGCCTTTTACTAGTGTAAAACCTGAAACTCAACTAGAAGCACCCAACTAATTGACTTTAAATGTTTGTAATCTGCCAAATTCATAAGTTGAAATCTAAGCCCCAAAGTGATGGTATTTGGAGGTGAAGTCTTTGGGAGGTGATTAGATCACAGGGGCAAAGCCCTCATGAATGAAATTAGTGCCCTTATAAAAGAGACCCCAAAGAGCTCCCTTGTCTTCTGCCATGTGAAGACACAGTGAGAAAATAATTGTCTATGAACCAGAAGTGGGCCCTCAGCAGACACCAAATCTGCCATGCCTTGATCTTGGACTTCCCAGTCTCTAGAACTATGAGAAATAAAGATTTGTTGTTTAAATCACCCAGTTTATGTTATTTTTTAAACGGCAGCCCTAACAGACAAAGACTTACTTCCAGTATTACTGGAATATTGCTTCCAGTATTATTATTATCCAGTATTATATCCAATATTCCAGTATTACTGGAATATTAGGTAAATATTTTACCTAATAGTAAACTTTTGACATTAAGAAAAGAACTTGAAAAACAGAATGTTAGTAAAAATGAATTACAGTTGACCCTTGAACAACATGGGAGTTAATCCGTGTATAATTTAGAGTTGGCTCTCCATATCTGTAGTTCCTCCACATTCACTGTTTCATTTCAACCAACCATGGACTGTGTAGTACTGTAGTATTTACTGTTGTAAAACATCTTCACATACGTGGACCCACATTGTTCAAGGGTCAACTGTAGTTGCTTGTGCCATCTCTTCCATCTGACTGCAAACTCCATGAGGGCAGGTGGTACAAATTATTTATTTGAGAGGAAAGTGATGAGCTCAGAAAAAAAAAAATCTGGTTTTCACACAGCACTTAAAGAGAATATAGAAAGTCCAGAAAGTCCAGGATTTGTAGAGTTGAGACAATGGAACTGATCCTATTTCCAAATAGTAAATGATAAAATGAAGACCTGGAGCAATAAAGGGTGATTAAGATTCAGCCTCTAAACCAGTACCAAATCAACCATGTGGCTGTAAATCAATTTTATCAGTGATTGTTAAATTGTCATCAGTACTATTCTCATTATTAATGTTTTACCTTCAAAAGAAAATCCTCTGAGTGACCTCTGTTCACTGAAGCCACAGCCATATGCACTGTGCTTAACCCACTGTTAGGTGTGTAATACAAAGTAAGTGGAGAATTGTTGACTGGCTGACTCCCTTCATGAGATAGTATGACCCATGAGCATATGTTCTCAAGTGAAAGACACCTCTACAGTATTCTCCTGGCTTCTGGCACTTTTGCAGCCTTTCTTATGTCAAGCGTTTCTACTAATAGTACAATCACCATGATGTAAAGTGTGTTCCTTAGAACAGATTTTGTGAAATGTTAATGTCTTAAGCAAAAAATAGATTCTGTGGTCAAATTAGTTTAGAAAGCACTTTGTTAAACAAGATTACGCACTTTTATTGAGTTCAGGACTTCTCAGACTTTAAAATGCCAGTGTAGATGGTAAATCTCCAAGGGGGGGGCATGATATACATTTGCCAAACTTATCTGAACACAGAACATTTGTTTTTCCCTAGAGCATCTCACAGATTTTATATTCTATGGAAAACATATACAATTTAATATTCTGTGGAAAACTATTCCAACAGTGTTGGAAACACTAGACATATATTAATGTCTTTGCTCTAGGCCAATTTTACTTCCTTTTCCCTGTGCAAGTGTGCTTCCTCTTGAGGAAAGAAGTGGTTAGGGACAATGATAACAAACCTTAAATTTTTGCTTCCATTTGTTTTCTATGCATACTTATATTCCATAAGGGCTCAGATAATCAATGCATCCTTTGTTCCCCCATTGTGCCACATTAATAGCTCAATTACAGCCTTCTCTCCAGCTGAGAAACTGCCTGTGGCCCCAGTTCAATGGGAAGGAAGCCAATCATGTCTAGTTGCTGACCTGGTGCCTGGCACACCCCCCCTGAAAGCTATAAATGAGCAGAGAGCCCTAAAATAGCCCTAAAAAATATGTAGAAACAATGGTCATCTTTCTTCCTTTCTCTTCCTTTTCTGTGTTTTCCCCTCCTTTTTTGTTCCTGTCACTTATCCAGTACCTTCTAGCTATATTATTGTCTATTGTTCCATCAGTCATTATTCCCCTTAGCTCCCTGTTAGCTAATCTTCTCAGTCTTCTCCAAATATGCTCCCTTCTGTCAAGTCTTCCTGAGTCTGATCTTGTTGTTCCTTCTTCCCAATTGTTCCTTATCTCTGCATATGTAAGCCTGCTTCTTCAAGGTCCAATTCAAATGCTATCTCCTGTTTGTTTCTCTAACTTTATCAAGCTCTCTGTCCTGTGAATACCCATAGCAGTTTATTTATACTCTAGTTTTTTGATACAAAGCACTTTCTTTCATATAGTACAGTTATTTAAGTCCATGTGTATCTCTTCTGACTGTAAATTCCATGAAAGTTTGTGATACAACTTGTTCTTTGGCTCCTCCTATTCACACACTTTCCTCACCTAGAATATGTTCCAGAAGACACTAATGTATAAGAGACTCCTGATAAAAATATAACCCATTCATTGACATTGACTATATCTTGGTTAAGCAAGCACTAGTACAAAGACTCAGTACCTCGTTAACTTCCTCAGAAAGAATCTGTTTGCAACAAATATATGAGTAATCAATATAGATTTTTTGAAGGTCTTATAGAAAAGAAGATTTATGTGACACACTCCAACACACTCTATAAGTCCCTGTTCTACACATCATTTATATTAAGGTCCTGTAGACATGCTGCCCCTAAGATCTCTTCATTATTCCCACTCTCAGAGCCAGGCACAGTGGCACTTGTCTTTTCCATTTCATGACCATCCTCCCAAGCCTTGAATTCTCTTGCCCCCTTTTTATACAGAGCAAACTATCTCTATTTCTTCTAAGCCTTAAAAAAAACTTGAAAGAGTTGTGTATAATCACTGTCTTCAATTCCTCTTCTTCCATCCTCTCTTAAACACACTACAATTATACTTCTGCTATCTCTATTCAACTGGAAACTACTTTCATCAAGGACTCAAATGATTCTCAAATAGATGAATCTTTGGGTCAATTTTGAGAGAAGTATTTGACTGTTAATCAGTCCTTCCTCCTTAATACACTCCTTAGTACAGCTTCCCCAATACTATATTTTTGTAGTATCCCTACTACTCAACTCATTGTTTCTGGTCAGTCTCATTTGGTGATTTTACTTCTTCTCCCTGGCTTCTAATGCTATGACCACAAGAATCAATCATTGGATATTTTCTCTTCACTTTCTACATTTGTTCCATTAGTGACCTTGTCCAGGCCCACAGCCTAGATGTCATTTGTATGCTAACTACTCCTAAATTTATATTCTAGCCCAATTTTTTCTCCAGAATCTAGATTTCTATATTCAACTTTCTAATCAACATCTTCACTTGACTGGTTAATACATTTTTGCAAACTAACAAGGTTTTTTAACAGTATATAGGTACTACTGGGTTTTTTTTGTTTTGTTTTTTTTTTTGGCTGAGTTGGGTCTTTGTTGCTGTGCGCTGGCTTTCTCTAGTTGCGTCGAGCGAGGACTACTGTTTGCTGTGGTGCACGGACTTCTCACTGCAGTGGCCTCTCTTGTTGCGGAGCATCGGCTCTAGGTGTGCGGGCTTCAGTAGTTGAGGCACGGGGGCTCAGTAGTTGTGGCTCGCAGGTTCTAGAGCGCAGGCTCAGTAGTCGTGGCACATGGGCCCAGCCGCTCCGCGTCATGTGGGATCCTCCCGGACCAGGGATTGAACCCCTGTCCCCTGCATTGGCAGGCGGACTCCCAACCACTGCGCCACCAGGGAAGCCTGGTACTATTGGGTTTAACCAAAAAGTTTGTTTGGGTTTTTTCCATACATAACATGAAAGAACTTTTTGCCAACCCAATATTAATTTGCAATTTAAAGAAGAAATTATGAGGGGAAGTATGGTTAGCCTTACTATTCACTGCTTATCATGTCTGGACTTTTTAAAGTCATTGTTTTATTGAGTTATAATTTACATACAATAAAATATACATTTATTGTGTCTATTCTATAATATTTGACTACTGTAAACATCAAAGCCACCCACTATCCAAATGAAGATACGGACTACTTCTACCAAAGTGGAAAGTTCCCACATGCTACTGTCTATCAGCTGTATTCCATCTGCTCATAAGAGGCCATCATTGTCCTAATTTCTATCCATAGATTTGTTCTACCTGTTCATGAACTTCATATCGATGGAATCATATGGTATATATTTTTCTGAGTCTTAGTATTTGCACTCAACATAATGGTTTTGAGATTCATTCTTTGTGTTTCATGTATCAGTAGTTTGTCACTTTAGTTTGCTGAGAATATTACATTGTACAAATATACCACAATTTATTTATGTTCTCACCTTTTGATGGAGGGCTATTTCCTGCTTGGGACTATTAAGAATAAGGATGCTATGAACATTCTTATACACGTGCCTTTGTAGACAAATGTTTTTATTTCTTACAATAAAAACCAAAAAGCAAAATTGCAATTGCAATTTTTGATGACACAGGATATGCTTTTCACATGTTTTTTTGTCATTCTAATGCTATCTGTTATAAAGAGCCCAAGTCTTGCCCGTTTTGATTGGGTTGCTTGTCCTTTGATATTTTATTTATAGAAATTCTTTATATATTCTGTGTGAGTTCTTTGCCAAATATATAAGCTGAAAATATATTTTTCTAAGCTAATTTACCTATTTATTTCCTTAATGGTGTATTTTGAGGAACAAATATTTATAATTTTGATGTTACCTAATTTATCTTATTTTTTTTCTTTTTTAGAGCTTTTCGTGAAGCCCTGAATACACTGAGAAACATACCATCTTCATGAACTGGAAGACTGACTATTGTAAGGTGTCAGTTCACTATATATTCTATAAATTCAATGTAATCCCAGTTCAAAATACAGCAGGGGTTTTTAAGAAGAAATTGACAGGCTAATTTTAAAATTTTATAAGAAAATTACACATTACCTATAAGTGTTAGATTAATATTGAAAAAAAAGAACTAGTTTAAATTACTATACTACCTTATTTTAAGACTTTCTATAAAATCACAGTAATCAATCCAGGCAGTTGAGAGTCCGCCTGCCAATGCAGGGGACACGGGTTCGTGCACCGGTCCGGGAAGATCCCACATGCCACAGAGCAGCTGGGCCAAGGAGCGTCTTTTGCACAGCAAAGAAAACCATAAACAAGACAAAAAGACAACCCTCAGAATGGGAGAAAGTATTTGCAAATGAAGCAACTGACACAGGATTAATCTCCAAAATATACAAAGAACTCATGCAGCTTAATGTCAAAACAACAACCCAATCAAAAAAGGCGGAAGACCTAAATAGACATTTCTCCAAAGAAGACATGCAGACGGCCAACAAACACATGAAAAGATGCTCAACATCATTAATTATTAGAGAAATGCAAATCAAAACTACAATGAGGTATCACCTCACCCCAGTTCGAATGGGCATCATCAGAAAATCTACAAACAACCAATGCTGGAGAGGGTGTGGAGAAAAGGGAACCCTCTTGCACTGTTGGTGGGAATGTAAACTGGTACAGCCACTTTAGAGAACAGTATGGAGTTCCTTAAAAAACTAAATATAGAACTACCATATGACAAAGCAATCCCACTACTGGGTATATACCCAGAGAAAACCATAATTCAAAAATACACATGAACCCCAATGTTCATTGCAGCACAATTTACAATAGCCAGAACATGGAAGCAACCTAAATGTCCGTTGACAGATGAATGGATAAAGAAGATGTGGTACATATATACAATTGAATATTACTCAACCATAAAAAGGAAATTGGGTCATTTGTAGAGACATGGATAGACCTAGAGACTGTCATACAGAGTGAAGTAAGTCAGAAAGAGAAAAACAAATATCATATATTAACGCATATATGTGGAATCTAGAAAAATGGTGCAGATGAACCTATTTGCAAGGCAGGAATAGAGATGCAGACATAGAAAATAGACGTGTGGACATGGGGAGGGGAGAGGGCGATGAACTGGGAGACTGAGATTGAGGATGTCCACTGCTATGTGTAAAACAGATAGCTAGTGGGAACCTGCTGTATGGTCCAGGGAGCTCAGCTCGGTGCTCTGTGGTGACCTAGATGGGTGGGATTGGGGAGAGTGGGACGGAGGCCCAAGAGGGAGGGGATATATGTATACATATAGCTGATTCACTTCATTGTACAATGGAAAGTAACACATCATTTTAAAGCAACTACACCCCAGTTAATAAAGAAGTAAAAAAAAAATTCCCAGCCATTCCCCCATTTTAACAGTTAGGCTATGAGTAACACAAGAAAAGGGTTTTGGTTCATGTTTAATCTGAGTTAAAAGTGGAATAGAACAGTTCCATGCCCTGCTGTCCCCATACTCAATTTGCCCAGAGACAGTGCCAACTTTGGAGGTTTTGAGTTTTATTTTAATTAAGGAAGACGCTATTTCTGCTCAGACCTTCAAATCACACTAACGAGATCATTCTCCCGCAGTCCAGCATTTCTACAAGGAACCACTCTGCTCAGTGACACATAAGAGAGAGAAAAGAAGGCTACTTAGATGTCTGCTGGCTCGGTGGGTACTTACCCTGAAAAGGAGAGTCGGCTTCTTTGAACAATGATGATCACATTCCAAGAACTCAATTCTGTGTTTGCTTTTCTTTCTATTTTAGAAGTGCGTACATGTTTAGGAGGCAAGATGGTTTTGATTTTTTAAATTTCTTTTTTGATGCTAATCACTTAATGACATTTTCTCCTTCTAGGCTGAGGTTTTCCACATTTGGTCTCTGTCTTCTTTTTGACTTAATTAATCGGAGCCAGAATCCCTTTCCCATATGCCCCATGTTAACTACTAATTTTTCAGAGCAGTCACTTGGAGGTGGGGCAAGAACAAGAATGCGGTTCTTGGCTGATGGTGTTGTAGCAGTCAAGGAACTGGAAACTTAGTGGCAGTAGAAACAGCTGGGTAGAGAATACATCATGAACGTCCAGAGGGCCCTAATGGACTCTCCACACTCCTTTTACTCTGCAAAACTCTGGCGTCACAGCAAATGAAGTGGCCACATCTGAACATATTTACACATGCTAAGGTCAATACCCTTACATACTGTATCATTGATAGTGGCCCTTAAGTGTCTTCAGTTCAGTGTTTCACTTACAATAATAGCTCTCATCTTTGAACACTAAGTATGTGCCAGGCACTATGCTACCTGTTTTGCAAATGACAAATCTTTCAATCCTCACAGCTATCTTGTGTAGCAGGGATTATACTTATGTTTCACATGAAGAAACTAAGAAAAAGGGTAATCTGTCCAGAGTCACATACTACCTAAGTGACATAACCTCGATTTCATCCTAGCCCTGACTCCTGAACCAATTCTCTTAATCAATATACTTGTTTCTCTTTTAGTTTGGCATGCCTCTCCCAAATATATGCTCCTCTAGGGCATATACCCAATAATTAGCTCAGACCAGGTATACATACAAGCGCTCAATAAACTGCTGTTGTTTTCAGTGTGGAATAATGTAACTAATACAGGCAAAAGCAATTTTATTGATCCAGAAACAAGTTCTAGCTGAGTGACTTTTATCTATGAGGAAATTATCCTAAGTATGACACTTAACTTGATTATTTAAAATACATTCTCAGTCAAACTAGGTCAAAGATTTGGTGACTTTAATAGTTGTTTAGTCAAACTGCTCCTGATAACAGGCTAACCCTACTTGTGCCTTGGCTATAGAAAAGAACATGAATTGACCAGTTGAAATACATCACCTTATTATAGTGTTTAAAAAAGTAGGATAACCTTGAGATTCTACTGTTGGCAATTCAGTCACATTACCTTTATTAGTGTATATCAACAACTAGATTCTTAGGTTCATGTCAGAGTATGAGATTGTCCTACATGATGAGCCTTTTGGTGGCAAGAACTGCATCTATCTCCGCTCCTCCAAGAATTGACACACTGACTGGCACATAGCAAATATTCAATTAATATCTGTTAAGTTAAACAGTTCGTGACTAGAGAAAGCCTGTGCACAGCAGCAAAGACCCAACGCAGCCAAAACTTAAATAAATAAATTGATTAAATATATATATATATATATAATTTTAAGTTGAATTAAAATACATTAAATAAATGGAAGGAAAATATATTTTAATTCTGCATGAAAACAAATTTAAATATAAGGATGAAGGGGACTTCTTTAATTGAATCTCTAGTATAATGTATTTTTGTGGCTTGATATTAAGAGAAAGCAGAGGCTGGAAAGTCAGAGCGACATGCGCCTAAGTCCCACTTCTTTATTAAGAATTGTATGATTCTGGAAAAAATACCTAACTTTCTAATCTTCAGTTTTCTCTTGTATGAAATATAAAATAATACCTCATGGAGTTATGATTAGAAATCTATACATATTCAACATACAAACACTATAAATAATATAATATATAGATTAGGCATATATGTATATATACATGTAGGCATATGTACATAATATTAAATATAATACATAATACCATAGCACAATGTGTTTTGTCTCTGTACCAATGCACTTTTGCTGCAGTAACAATCAATTCTAAATGCTCAGTCATTTACAAAAACAAACATTAATTTCTTGCTCACTTTACATGGGGGCTACAAGAAGTAGGCTGCTATTCTGCTCTAGACTGTAGGTAGACAGAATTATTTTGTGTGTCTTCTCATCTAGAACCTATGCTGAAGGTCATGGAAGAGGGTGGAAACACAAGAGGATGCATAGAAAGTTACCATGTCTTTAAAAACTTCTCACATTCAATTATCCAAAGCTAGACACATAGCTAAGCCAAAATCAGTGGGGCAGGAAGCATACTCACCCACAAGGGAAGAGGGAATGAATAATTGTGAATAATTATATCATCTATTACCACAAAGATATATTTTAAAATTTAGTTCCCTTTTCGATTAAAAGACAAATAAGCAAATTTTTTAAAAAACCATCTATTGAGAGTTCGCTATGCTCCAGACATTGTGCTAGGAATATAAATATGAAAAAATTTAGATTCTGCTCTTAAGAGGCACAAAACATCATAAAACATTTCCTAATTTTTAGAATCTTAGCCTAATACTGTTATGTTCCAAACTATGTAAAGTGCTGAACAAAACCAGAATTTTCTATTTAGTTAATGCCTATTAGAAAGCATATTTTTACTAACTTCTCTAACTTTAAATTTTTTGCTTAATTTATCATAAGAAAATGATATTGCTGAAATAAATATCTGTCATGAAAGATAAGCAAACAGTATCCAAGTTAAAAACTAAATAGTCATATAAGCTAGTGCAACTTTTATATATTCCATATTTTCAATTACTTACTATTTTTTTAAAAAGCTTTTGGATACAATCTGTTAAACATGGTCATATCAAAATTGACATGAAAGGCAATATTTCCTTATTTTCTTTTTATAACTTTTAGTCTAAATATTGTTCATAAAAAAGTTTTTTTTATTTCCTAATGAAAATGCATTGCTTTAAAAAGCCAAAAGGCCAACAAAACTGTGCTGTTAATTGGAAATATGGTCAGGGCTTTTGTGAAGTGACTCTGAAAGTAGTGCTTAGCTGAGAAGTGCACATGCATACTTATACACACATGCAAAAACTTTTAGCAAAAAAAAAAGCTTTAGGCAGGTCTTGCATCAAATTACCCCATTTTATGGGTTGCTGTGGAAACAAATGAGCCCTCTGGAAGTGCAAAACCACCTTTGAGTCTAATGCAAAGAACCATCCATACCATGAAAGTGAAGAACAGCTGGGATTGAGGAAGTGTAAGCTGACATGTCAGACAGTAGCCAGACAAAGTGAGCCAGGTGCTGTCTGGAGGAAAAAAAAGGGGGGTTGGGGGCTGGGAAAAACAACTAAGCACTGTCAACAGAGTCAACAAAATGGACCAGCTGTTCACTCTTATCATAACAAGAAAATACAGAGAATTCCAGGGACAAGGATTAAACTTGCTGAGAGATGAAACTTTTAAAAATCAAATGAATGAACAGGATTGCTCTAAGAAGCCTCCACTTGGAAGCTTTTTGACTGGAAAGTGCAGTGCAGGACTCTGGGTGATTCAGTGCACTCACCATTGACTTGTTCGGGATTTAAAAGCTGATAATAATTTCTCTCTCTTCTGGGGATATCACCCTCTTGCTTTCTGGCTATTTGGGAATTGCCTACTTTCAGGAAGTCCAGATGTAGCACTGCTCTTCTGGCACTGCCCCAAAGAGGAGGAGATATACCTGGACTGAAATGGACATGAGGAGGCATCTCGTGAGCATAGTATTGGTAGCATAATATGGTAGAATTTTCTGGTGGGCCAAAGGTCTGAGTTGTCCAAGTCACTTGCTTTCTCTGAGTTACAGTTTTCTTCTTGGACATAGGTAAGGAAGCACTTGTCAAAAGGGCTGGTGTCAGAGAAAAAGGGTTTGAAGTAAAATGGGTTGAAAAATATCACGTTCTTGAATCCTAAAGATTCACAATAACCTCTTATATATCCACTGCTCTAAGAAACCTCAATATGGGGAAAGAGCTGTTCCACTATTTTTTATCCAATATTTCCTTCATTTGGCCCCAGAAGCCGTTTATCACTTAGCACCTACTAAACGCCCAACGTGATGTCGTTCCTTAGAGTTCATGCTGGGAAACACTGAAGTAACTGTTCCCAGGACATTTTCAGCTGTAAAATCTGCACTCTGTTTTATATTTTTCTTGACGTGGATGAATGCTGGGAGCTCTACCTTGGCTAGGATCTAGAAAGAAAAGATTCAGTACATTTGAAATGGTTTGGTTTCGCATATAAAGTACGGTCAGGTAGTAACTACGGGTGGATTGTTTTAGGGAGTAGATGCTCCTCCAGCTGCCAGAGTGTAATTGAAAGCAAGTCAAGCTCTCATCCACAGGCAGCATCAAGATAATGCAGTTTAAAAATAGCGTGAAGAGAAAATGCCCTATAATCCTCCAGTTTAAAACTCAGCTTTATCACTAATTAACTGTGTGACTTTGAGTAAGTTACTTAACCTCTCTAAATATCCATCCCTTCTTTTTATAAGATACAAATAACCATCATGTCCCCCAACACAACACCTGACACATAAGCATTCAAAAGTCTCAAAAACAGGGCTTCCCTGGTGGCACAGTTGTTGAGAGTCCGCCTGCCGATGCAGGGGACACGGGTTCGTGCCCCGGTCCGGGAAGACCCCACATGCCGCGGAGCGGCTGGGCCCGTGAGCCATGGCCGCTGAGCCTGCGCGTCCGGAGCCTGTGCTCCGCAACGGGAGAGGCCACAACAGTGAGAGGCCCGCGTACCGCAAAAAAAAAAAAAAAAAAAAAAAAGAGTTTAAAAAACAAAATTTGATAATAAGAAATCGGGATGGACCTCAGAAAAACCAGGCAACTGATCTAAAATAAATCCTTAGTTGAGGGCTTTGGATGGCATTCTTATCAGTTTGAATTAAGGAGGAATGAGTCTAAATTTAGCAATCAATAATGCAGCAACAAAACTGGTTTTTTTCTTTAGTTTTATTTGCCCTCATCCCAAATTTATACTCTCCATGATACCCTTTCCAAAATGCAAACATAATCATGTCATTTGCCCACTTAAAATCTTGCAAGGTCTCCTTATTGTCTAAATGATGAAAGTTAATGCACATCACACAAACCCTCTCTTTCCCAACGACTGTCCCCTTCTGCACATCAAACCCCCAGCCCTCCATGCTGCACTTCACACCTAACCACACTGGGATATCCTCAACGTTCCGTGCTGTGTTCTAGGCTGACGCCTTTAACACATGCTGCCCCCTTTGCCTGAAACACCCTAGCCCTCACTTGACTGTTTCTTCATTCTAGTCCAGGCTCACGTCACCTTTTCTATCAACCTTTCCTGAGCTCCCTCCCTCCCCAGTCCTCCAACAGAGTCCACTCTGTTCTCTGCGTGTCCTCATTGAACTCTCACATCCATTTGCAGCATCCTCGGTCTGCACCAAAATGATCTTCCATGTCAACTCCCCAGCTCCCGAGTGCTTCCTCCTAGTGATTCCATTCATCTCTGTGTCCCCAGGGTCTCACAGAGAAGGCCCTACACAAACGACAAACATCTGTTAAATGAAGGCAGAAGGAAATAGCGAAATATTTCTGGAAACAGTTTTACTCAACAAATGCCTTCGTGGCATGGAAAGATGTTTCCCTCCAACAAATGTTTTTATTGTAATAATAATGTCCATAGCAGAACTTGAGGCTCTGGGAGTGCCTAGGTTTAAATCCAGTTTCCACTTCTTTCCAGCTCTGAAAATTAGAGCACGTTTATTCCCCTCTCTGAGCCTGTTTTCACTTCTGTAAATAATCATATCCACTCCAGTCCTCAGTACAGGGCTAAACCTAGATTAACTACTTGTTGATTATCAGCTGTCCTGTTTTTACTATTATGTGTAGCATTACAAATTTTTATTACTATAATACCAAAAGCTTAAATATGATAATCTCAATGTGAAAGTGTTTGTAAACTGTAAAGAGATATTGAGCTATTAGTTCTTAGTACTCTTTATCTTATTTAAACTCAATAGAAAATTCATTCAATCCTGAACCTACCTCTAGGTGTGGTAGTCTGGTTTGGGGATGTCAGTAATATAAATGGTGTGGGTTCCTTAGAAATTAATATTGTAAAATAATTTCTGAATATTTTGCCAGCCAGAGTATATAGTGTTGGGTGCCCTCAGCAGTCTACTTTTCCTAAACGGCATCCCAAATGTACCCAAAGCATTGCAAATTCCATCCGGTCTAAAATGATGGGTAATTGAGTAACGAAGAAATGGACATTGGAACTATGTGGTTAATACAGGCTTTCTCATTCTCAGTAATTCATTAATTTAACAGGGAGCGGAAGCAGGTTGAAGGACTAAATCCTGAAACTTCATTCACTTAGCAAACAGCTGTGACCTTGCAAGAACAGCAAATGGGAGCCCATGTATAACAAGCCCTTTTTTCGTTTGTTTGTTTTTATTTTCTCCTTTAGTAATGACATGGCTCTGGAGAGATTCTTGTGAGGGAGAATCTGGCTAAATGGCTAGCAGGATGATTGATTAACAAGATGTTTTGTTTCTATTGTCTCACAGATAAGCACCACTATTCTGTCCTCTAATCTGCTAGCTCCTACATCAATACAGTATCTTCTAAATCATGAATAAACATAAAATTCACAGAGATGGAAACTGAAAATTTCTTTCAGAGAGCACAATTAAGGGATTGATTTGATTATTTACACTGAATTATAAGCACAATTACTTCCTCCCTTCAACTAGAACCACAGAGAACATTTTAAATCAGGATGCTTTGGCTGAACAGCCCAGAAGACCAACTAGCAAGAAAGTGAGAGGAACCTGTGCACAGAGTCATAGGCTGTGCTAGAAGCTCATGGTCCCTGTAGGGGTTGGCAGTGTAACCTGGGCAGCCTGTAGATCTTGAGGTCCCTGACACTTAGCTTTTCCCTCTGACCTTTAGATTTAGTTGCTAGGGTGGGTGGCTAACAGTTACAATTAGGGGTGCCGGGTAAAATAGGACAACTGGTCAAATATGAATTTCAGATAAATAATGGATAATCTTTCAGTATAATTTGGAACATAGACTAAAAATTTGGGATATGCTAAAAAAAGTTTTGTTCATTTTTTTTATCTGAAATTCAAATTTAACTGAGCCCTCTCTAGCTTTCTGTGTTAAATTTGACAACTTTGGTTCCAATCAACATGTAAGAAGGTCTTATCAATCTGCCTACATAAATTTGCCACTAAAGAGAAAACAAAAGATGAGTTCTCCCAGACCAGGAAGTCCTAGTCACTGACCCCACTGGCCACCCCCATTGACTATGTCCTACTCTCAAGTCGAGAAAGAAGTAGTCCCTTTTATGCTAAGAAGATACCAGTTACTTCCTTCATCTGACTGAAATTTTCCCTTGTCTTCCCCTTAACTCTTATTTAGGTAGAAGGAGAAAATTGGAAGGAGATTGAGTATTTCAGCCAATATCAAAATGTACAAGTTGCAAAGCAAACAGTGATAAACAGAGTGGTTTGTGATAGAAAGAAATTGTTCACAAATTTTCTTACTCTCCTCATGATTACTTTATTTTGGCAAACAGTGGAAGAAGGTATTTCCTTCTATTTTAGTATATTTCTAAATCTAGTTGGTGGGGAGGGAGGAACAAGTGTTTGAGAGTCTTGCAAAGTAGTTTCAAATCCAGCCTCCAGCACACAAAAGTTGTCTGAGCTCTGTTTCTCAGTTTTTTGATCTGTACAATGGAACAATGATACAGCACCAGCCCTAGCATATTCTTGTGAGGGTTAACTGGTATGACATGGGAAAAAACTTTAAATGTTGGGTTTTAGTTCTTTTTCTCTTTCTCCTTCTGAATTTTTAACAGTCTTCCAATGGTCTATTCATTCTTTCATCTTTTTATTTTTTAATATAGAGTTAAGGCCCTGCTTTCCTTCACTCTCCCTACAAGGCTTCCTCCTTGGGGGAATGATCGTGGCCCAGGATTACCTGTTTGGACATCCTCTCTCTGCTCTCTAGCTATAGTCATCCTCACCCTCGTGTGTGTCTGCCCTATAATCCTCATCTTTGAGTCTGAATCATTATATTTTCAAATCTGTAGGTATTAAAATAGTTTGGTTTATATACGCCTAATATTTTGGAAGAGAATGCCTAAAATTATTAACTGTTGCTCTCTGAGTTCAGAAGCAATGGTTAGTGGTCACTAAATCTTATAGAGTTGTGAATACTTCCAAATTTTAAGCTTTAAGTATTTAAGTTTATGATAAAAAGTTTTTTTAAAAACTTAGTAACAGAAAGATTAATGAATTACTAAAGATCTCATAGCCAATATGAGGCAGAAATGGACCTTGAATGTTGCACTTCTGACTCCAAGTGCTGGGCTTATTTCTCCCTAGTATGTTGTCTTTCTGTCTTGTTCCACTTGCCCTGGTGATCTTACAGTATATAATTATGAATATTCAAAAGTGAATACACCCTGTCTCTCCTAATAGATCATAACATCCTTGAGAACAGGAGTCACGCCCTGTACTTGCAAAAGATGGTGTCAGACACATACTAAGTGCTCAGTAAATGTGGGTTGACTGAATGATTCCCTATTAACATTAATTTTTCATTGTCTTTTCCAAACCCATCTAGTTGAGAAAAATTTGAAACTATCCATTTCCTTTGCTTGTGTATCAGCATATGTCTATACAGAAGATTTTGGTCTTTGTTATCAGGACTGCCTCACTTCTAACATCTGCTTCCACCATAGCTAAATGCCACTTTCACATGCACAGTATCCTCATGTGGACACTCAGAGAGGTGTGCTGCCTTAGAGATAATCTGCTCTGCATCCTGCCTGAAGCCTGAGTGCCTTTAGATGCTCATCCGACTTCTGCCTAAAGAAGATTAGTACCAGGGATTTGTGATTAGGCAAGGCCATTTAGAATACAGCAAACGATTAGAATGTGTTTAGTAGATTAGCTTGAAACCAGCCTCTCTCCCTTCCATACTGTTCATAGGTAGACCCTCTGGACTCACAGAAATTCTCATCTTTTCTATCTTTGGACTGCCTTTCAAATGTTTTTATACATCAGGACCTCATCAATGCTCCTCTTTCTTTCTTTTGGCTAACATTGTAAAACAACAAGCCTCCTCCTCAATTCCCATCTTCATCTAACTTTTAATATCTTGCATTTGGTATCTTGAAGTAATGTGAGTGTATTAGGGTAACACCAGCTGCTGTAACAAACAGATCCACGTATATAATGTCTCAAATACAGAAGTTTATTTCTCTCTCGTATGACTGTCCAAGGCAGGTGTTCCTGGCTGGCAGGTATCTTTTCTCCACTTGGTGTTTTTGATGCCATAATCTTCACATCACCTGGCTCTCTGATCTTCTAGGGTTTCATTAGCATTGTTTGTATCCAGCAGATAAAAGGAAAAAGAGGGGTGTAAAGAAGATACACCTGCTTCTTAAAAATTCTTTCCTGGATGAGATTATCATCACTTCTGCTTGTAGTCTAAGGAAAAAAAAAATCACATGGTCACCTCTGAATGCAAGGAGGGAGTGGAAATGGCTCTGGGAGGTATGATCTCCTCCTGGGTTGTCACTTCCCTGCAACAACGTTACATTACTGAAAGACAGAGAAAATATTTTTGTGGACAGTACCATGTCTGCTATGGTGTAAGGGGAAATCAGATTCGGCAACAGGGTTAGCAAAGTGCTTTGAGCCTTGGGTAACAAGGATGGCTCACTTATCACATAGGCCTCTGTCTTGAACCCAACTGGGCCACTATTGCTCTTACCATCACCCTCGTCCAGGGTTTTCTACTCTGTTCCACTGAAAGACTTGCCCATAATTTGATGTACCCCTAAGTAAGGAAAACTGTTGCTAATTATTCTGACACAGTGATCTTCTGACATATACCAACTTCTGAGATTTTAAAATTTTGTAAAGAAATACATCTTAGAATCACACTGTATGGTATCTACTGTCTCTCTTTCACACACACACACCCCGACAGCAATATGTGCCTCTTTCTTTGTCATTTTATTCCTTATGTTTCAGAACTTCTGTGTATTATTCCTTTTATCCAATATACCTACCGCACATAGGTAACTGATTTAGCAATTTAGGACTCTCTCAATCACAGGACACTCATTGATCTGTTCTGCCAACCTTATGTTATAAGTAGTCTGACTTGAGACTGGGATTTAGTGTGTTCGAGTTTCACTCCCTTATCACTGGAGAGTTAGCCATGTTGAGCTACACAATGGCAATGGGTACAGCTGATGAAAGTGTCCTGAGAATTGGATACAAAACTACATGAATAATATTTTCTCTCATGTTAAGTTCATTAAAATCAAACCACACAAGCAGTCAGGTCATAAACTTTGAACTTTGATGATAAAGGTAATGGTGAATTCCAAAAATAGAACCATGCTTTGGCAGAAAAAGAATTGGAAACTTTCTTTCAGCAACATTTTGCAGACCATGAAAAGACCTCTTCAAGCCTCAAGGATATTCTCTCAGTGGTCTCTTGTGGGCCATAAAGGTCTCACCATAAATCACCCCATGAGACCGAGGTGTGGAAGGATCCAGTAAAGTGCAGATACGTTATCTGTGAGGAGCAAGTTCCTATGAAACTAATTCTTTCATCAGCCAAGTCAATAAATATTTATTGAGAAAGGTCTATGTGAAAAGGCACACTTTTAGGTGTTGTTTTGAGTCATGGGAGGAGGGAGTTTCAAGCCAAGAATGTTGTAAGGAGAAGGCAGGGCTGAAGTAAGGCTCTCTGGGCAGTGATGGGGAAATGTTACCCCCGTGTGCCCAGGTGGGCAGTGGAGTTCACTCCAAGGTGAATGGCACTACTGTTTTTACTGAAGTATTGTTGATTTACAATGTTTCAGGTGCACAGCAAAGTGATTAGGTTATACATATATATCTAGATTATTTCTCAGATTATTTTCCATTATAGGTTCTTACAAGATATTGAGTCTAGTTCCCGGTGCTGTACAGTAGATCTTTGTTGTTTATCTACCTTATATATAGTAGGGTGGATGTGTTAATCCCAAATTCCCAATTCATCCCTCCCCACCCCTTTCCCCTTTAGTAACCATAAATTTGTTTTCTTCAAAAAACTCAAACAGCAAGGTCTGCAGACTTTCTTTTAATTGGGTTAAACAATCTGTAGATATCAAAGCATCCTTGGATTCACTAGCAGAAATTTATGACCCAAGATAGGTCATATGTTCAAAAAACTAAAAAGCAAAGTAAGCAATGTAGAAGCTGCATGTAAGTCAGCAAAGAGATGGGAGAAGAGAGGAAACAAACAATATAAATCTCTAAGATGCTAACCACACCCATGAAAACAGAAACAACAAAGACACAAAAACTGATTTCTTTAAATTATCTACAGTTCCCAACTTCATGGATGTGAGCTGAATCTTAAAACTGGAAAATCCTCCACTTCTCTCTTTTTAAGAGGTGAGAGATAGACACTGTTAACCTCTGATTTTCTTGCTGGTATGGTAACCTCTTGCTGTGTCACCATTTATTTGTTCAGCCACCTATATGTTCTCAAAGGCTACTCTTTATAGCAGAGGCCAAAGACTTCCAAATGAACCCTGAAAATGGCTGTACAGCCATGACTAGTGATGAGAACTCATTGTTTCTGACAGAAAAACAACTCAGGAGCTGCATGCCATTTCCACTGGAGCCTTTTGGAAAGTTTTCCTTCAAAGGGTATTGTTGAGGGAGCAGATGAGAGCTCAAGAGGCTTGTGGAATGTGAGCCCTGGTTTTTGAAGTTACTTTTTCCTGTGGGCTGATTTTTAAGAGTTCGATTTTACTTTTAAGAGAGGAAATATGGAGCCAGGTTCCACTCACACTTTAACTCATTTACCAGAAGGAAGTCAAATCAGAAAGCAATTGAGTTGCCTCAGAGGCCCTGCGTTGGCATGAGGGTGAGGGAGATGGGGCAGTGGGGGAGGGAGGAGAGAAAGAGAAGGAAAGAGAAGGAGACTGAAACTCCAGGCTACAAGAAGAGCCTATAAACTTTTAATCCCTTAAAGCACTGCAAAATGATTAAACTCACCTATTTCATACCGGCCTTGGAAAGAATGTGGATACGTGGAAAAAGAGAAAATTGGAAACTCACAAAATTGCACTTCGGACATCATGAAACATTCATTTGGGGTTCAGAGGGCTGATCCCACTTAGGATGTTAAACATCTATGGGTTCTGGCTGCAGAATTGGAGGAGACGGTTCTAAGCAGTTATAAAGCAGAACCCTGTCTCATGTTTTTCCGTAGGGAGGGAACTAAGAACAATTCAAAGTAATGGATGGTTTCTGGAAGGACAGGTCTGCAAAAGGAGCATTAAAGGGCATTCCTTAGGGTAGCTGAGAATTTTCCTGGGTTGTATTCTGCTGATATATGCTCAAGGCAGATTTCACAGATATGTGGGGAGGCTCCAAAGGGCATTTCTTACAAATTTCACACTGGTTTCAGGAATGGTTCCTCCCCCCATTTCATGTTATTAGGTTGGGTAGGATTAAGAAGATTAACATAAGGGATATGTGCATATTTTATGGGACCATTTACCCAGCACTAAGAGAGGTGAGTTCCCATCCCAGCTTCACTTTTGTGATGGTTTTAGTTTGTCCTCTAACAATTTCAATATGCATTTCCAAAAAATTTGAAAATACCACTCAATATAGTCTTACACTTCTTTTACTTTTAAAGTGTTTTTCCTTTGTTTTTTAGGTGATAGTGTAGTTAACGTAATTGTTTCAATAGATAATTAGTCACAGGGTAGCATAAGCATCTGGAAACTCAGTACACCAGTGACGACAGAAGATGATGAAGGAAAACTAAACAAGTGCCTGGCCAATAGAAATATGTAGTAAAATTGGAATTATTAAATGGTCTTCTGTAAGACTAACAATCCAAAGACTTTGCATTTCTATAGCACCATTATCATCATTATTAAGATTTTCATTATTGGGTCGATCCTATGAAGAGCCAAAGAAAATAAACTACTATCTGGGAGTAATTTGTTCCCCCATATGATGTGAATTAAATTTTCTTGGAGAACAGTGTCCCACTCTGAAAACTGGGAAGAGATCATCTCTAGGGAATCTCTTCTAGCGTGAGTTCAACAGCAGAGACAGCAACCAGGAAAACATGAAATTGTGAGGCCAGCCTTTAACCAAAGGGAGCACCCGTCTCCTGCAGCTCACAGAAGCTCCTCTGACTTACAGCACATTCCCAAGGTATTGCAACCTCTCCAGGGCACCTGATGGGCTAAATTAGTCCAATATTTACTGCAGAGATTGGGAAAGTCCAGTTTTTCCAGGAGTGGCACCATAGAAAAAGCAGGGACTTGATATCCTATGTAAGTTTCTGGCACATTATCTGAGCACGTAGTAAGGGAGGAGGAAGCAAGAAGTAGTTTCTTTCCTTCTTACAGCTAGGCTTTCACTTCTCTTACCTCCCCTAGGAAAGTCTCAGGACCCTCCCTACCCAATAGATGCCTTATACAT
This sequence comes from Neophocaena asiaeorientalis asiaeorientalis, assembly GCF_003031525.2. Classification (NCBI taxonomy): domain Eukaryota; kingdom Metazoa; phylum Chordata; class Mammalia; order Artiodactyla; family Phocoenidae; genus Neophocaena; species Neophocaena asiaeorientalis. Next base: position 4,949,620 of record NW_020175536.1, on the reverse strand, counting down.
GCTCACCAAGTCTAAATGATCACATTACAACCCTGTCACTGGCACAAACACCATCGATTCATGACTGATGATCTAAAGGTCAAGAGCAGAGGATTTATCATGAAACCAACTCCACCACTTATTAGCTGTGTCACCTTGCATATATCATACAACAGTCCCAATGCCTTCATTTTCTCTTCTGAATGGGATGCTGCTTAATTTAAATTAAATAGCATGGAGCAGAGCATGTGACTCAATGTAAACACCCATATATAGTAGCTCTAATATTATTTAATGCAATATTATGGAATGGCATGTAAGCCCTTTAGCCTTGGTAAATTGCTTCATTGGACAAAATCTTCCCAATGCACGAGGTACTTTAAATTGGGCATGTTGAAAGGGCTTATTGTTTTATTAAGTATCTTTTATCTGCATGAACTAAAACCAACTTGGTCTATCTTCAGTGAAAGAAAAAAAGAGATGATGAGGTGAAGGCATGGAATTTTTAAGTAGCACTATTTCTTAGAATCAGAGTAGCTGGATCTCCAAGGATAATGTTAAATTTTAAATTTTAAGTTTTCTAATAGCCACATTTTTTTAAAAAAAAGTAAAAGGAGATAGGTGAAATTAATTTTAACCCAATATATCAAAAATATTTTAATATGAAATAAGTAGAAAATATTAGTGAGATTGTTTACTTTTTGCGTACTCAGTTTTTGAAATCTGGTGTGTATTTTACACAGTACAACTCAGTTTAGACTAGCCCATTTCAAAGGTGCAGTAGCTACAGGCAGTGAGTGACTACCATATTGGAAAGCAGTTCCAGTGGCTCCTGGAACCAAGCACTAGAGAAGGAGTAACCAGGTAGCAGTTCAGTCTCTCTGCTTGATTCCCTTTACCCTCTGCTCATATTCTTCTCCCTTTGGGACCAACTTTCTCTGATCTTTCTGTGCATGCTTAAAACGGCTGACGCACAGAGCAAGAGTATTTAACTGTGCCAAAGATATAGCCATATATCTTAGATGCTAATTATAATCCAAATCCCTAATCCTTCAGGAGAAGGAGTCTGATTGACATAACTCGTCACATGTTCACCCCAGTTCCTATCAACTATGGGGAAGAGAGAGCAGGAAGAAGTATAAGCATCATGGTTATCAGAGTTGGAAATATGTAGCTTAAGCTTTCCATAATGCACTGCTTGAGGATTCTCTGATATCCTTCCACTGGTAACATTTTCTGCAGACAAAGGCACCTCTCCTTCAGTAATAATGGTTAAGGTAAGTTGGTGCTTGACCTTTTTTTAATTTAATTGAAGACATTGGGCAGAGTCTATGAAATTAATATTGTGTATCAAGCATGACCAAATTTTCATGTATTTATTTAAAGCAAGATAGTAAATATTTTAGGCTTTATGGATCAAGAAACAAAACTGACAATACTATATAGGTACTTGTGTTACTATTTAAACGTGTTAAAAGCATTTTTACTCACAGGTCACGCAATAATAGGTGACAGGCCAGATTTGCTGTACAGACCATAGTGTGGAGACCCTGTCCTACATAATTTTCTCTCTGTCATACAGTGCATTGTGATAGTCTCCAGGTTTAAATATGGTTCTTTGATTGCCCCATGAAAATCTATAATAGCCTGTAATGTTAAGTAGCACGATTAAATTCAGCTTTGCTGTTCAGAAATTAAAAAGAAAGAGACTGTGCCAGATGAAGCCAAGTGATCCCCATCATTAAGTGGGCCATGCTCCCTCCTGCTGCTTTCAGGTTCCCTGCAGTCTGGGCCTTTGAAAGAACATTTGTCTGTTACACATGGAAGATACAGCTATTGAGGAAACTCACATCCTAAGAGAGAAGGCCTGGGCACACAGATCCTGGCTTACCCCCAGGGGAACTACTGCTCTAACTTTCTCACTGGCAATTACTCTCACAAGTAATGAGTCAAGCTACATTCCAGGACAGGTAGGAGTTTAAGAGTATGTTCTATACGTGTGTGTCCTTTATCTTAGCCACATAATTTAACCTCTCTAAATCTATATTCCATTATATAAAAGTTAGAGCTGTGATACTTAACAGCGTGGCTATAAGGAGAAAATGACTAATGCAAATGAATCACTTAACACCTTACTTCACATATATTAAACCAGTGAATATATGGTGGTAGTGAGGATGCAGTGATGACACTGATGGTGATGATGATGTGATGATGATGATGATGTTTGTAATGATTACACTTCAGAGGTTCAAACCCAAGAGTTTCTCCTAGTAACACATCAAGTCACCTTCAGGGATCTAGGTTTCAACTTTCTTTTCCCCATCAGCAGGCATGTTAATATTTGATTCTAACTGATATAATTTAGATCTGGAATTGCCACTTCAGTCTCCACTCCACACATTTCTTGCCACTCCCCCATCAGATATTCTAGTGAGGAACAGCATTTCCCATCAATGCGTTCCAAGAAAAACTAGTTCCATAAGCTAGATGTTTTACACACAAACACACACGCATACACACATGCATGTGTGAGCACACACACAGATGCACACAGCATACCTATACAACTTTTATGGACAAACAAGTTAGGGAGACATTGAGCTAAATAAAGTTGAATATATTTCCAAAGAAGACTTTTAAAATGCTTTTACTATGACAATATCCATTGTGACATTCTGTGAGGGAATTAAAGAATATTATTTCCCAAATGTATTTCACAACGATTGCCTTGCTTTCCCTGAGTTGTTTGTGGTGCCAGGTTTCCATGAAATACATGTTCAAAATGATGATAATGTTAACAAGCATTTATTGATCAATTAATAAATGCCATGCTCTCTGCTAAGAACTATTATTTCATTTGACTCTCAAAATAATCCTATGTGGCAGGTACTATTCTTGTACCAATTCAAAAATGAGGAAACCCCTCAGAAAATGTACATTCCCAAGCCCAGACAATAGAATCCAGATTTGAAGGAAGTAACCTGAATCCAGAGCCTGTGCTCTTGATCTACGTTAAGTATCAAAAGATTGAGAAAACCCGGATGTGGTGTTCTATAGTCCAGATTAGGAGCTTGATGAAGGATCAGAGGGTGAATGTAAATGTTTCGCTCTCATAATAACAACTTTCAAACTTTGCTTTCTTTCTTTTTAAATAGCAAGTTCCTCAGAGTCCATTTTTTGTCAGTATAAGTTTCATCCCACTTTCGTCCTGAGCCACTAGACTATTGGATTCAGATTCCCAGAGTAAATGGCTTCTACTTGGATTGCTGGCTGTCTGCCAGAGTCCTTACGACATAAGATCATACTCTTAGAGGCATACATCCCTCCCTTCAGGTACTGGCTCTACCATTCAATAGCTGTGAGACCTTGAAAAAATTATAAAACATCTCAAAGGCTCAGTTTCCCCATATATAAATTGAGATTAATAATATTTTTGAATGAGTATACACATGTAAATTTTAATGGCATTCAATAAGTTAATATTTGCATATAGCATAGTAGAATATTTGATCTATAAATGTCTTATGTAAGCATTAGTTAAATAAAATAAATAAATTAATTAACTTTTTAAAGGCACATAGTAATCATTTACTAATGTTAGAGATCATTATTATTATTGTTATTATATTAGGGAAATACATAAAATTTTATCAATTATAATTTTGCGTTTCTTAATAGAGAATACTTGTACCCTCAAATCTTAGTTCCTTATATACCAGGAAATTATAGTTTCCTGGAAACATCAATCATTATTAGAGCAGTTGAGAACCAGGAAATAAAGAAAAGAAACCCCTAAATCCTAAAATAACTGCTCAAATCCCTTGTACTAAAAGTTTAGTATTTTGTGGAACAGGAGAATATTCTCTCCATTCACACACAAGACTAAGTGTTTTAGTCATCTGAATTCTCATAGCTCAGCAGATTAGAAACAGTAAATTAAAAGGCAGATGGATATAAGAAGCAAGCATACCTACCTTAGCAGTGACAGTTGACAGACAATAAAAAAAGAAAAACAAAAGCTACTCTATTAGAACTTAATGCAATTACTAATTGCCATAATGCTTATTTTGTGTCATTGAAAAAATGTTACATTTGAATCTATACTTTTCAGAAAACATGAAGTTGGTTATACAGTGGAGAAACATTTCTTCTGAGAGCAATTGAAAATGTTTGGTTAAACTTCAGTTACAGAGAAACTTCACCTTTATTACTACAAATTGCCATGTAGTGAGGTGTCACTGTATTTATTTGATTTAGGTGATTAAATCTCAACTTTGAGGTCACTGGTTTACAGTTTAAGTTGTAACTTTTTTGCTTGTTAAATAAAATAATGATTGAGTACTTTACCTGTATAAAATCCTATGGAGGAATTATCTGGAAAAAAATAAGATTTCTTAAAGCATAAACCAAATATCTAGAAAAGGTGCTCTTATAGAAACAAGGTTCATAAAATGGGTAAGTAAAATATACTCCTAGCAATGCTGGGAATGTGGAGTGGAGCTTGGAAGCCCATTCATTGAAAACTGAAATTTCACCTTGTTAGCAGGTTTCTATAGGCTCAGATTATGATGGGTTAAACTGACCTATAAATGTCAAATTGCTATACAATAATTATTATGCATATAGAAATTTAGAGTTTGCAGTATATGTTTTAGCCATTAATTCATTTGATTTATACATAATAATATTTATAACAATAATAATTGCAAGAACAAAAACGACTATATATGGAATGCTATCCTAAAATATTTTATGGATTATCTCACTCATTACTTTGAAAAATCCTATTATTTTACCTAAGAAGAAACTGAGGTTTAGAGAAATTAGGTAACTAGTCACACAGCTCATTATTTGCAAAGAATGCCATTCCAACATAAGTACCAGGGTCTAAATCACAATGCACTATCCGTTCCAAAAACTCTCAGTGCTGGAAGTTTTTACTAAGATCATTTATAAGAAAAGCAATCTCAGATAAGTTAAAAAATTGCCAAGATTACTCAGCAAAGAAGTCTAGCATGAAACTAGACTTTGACTATTGATTCCATGTTTTGTTACCATCCTACTCTGTCTTTTTTAATTCCTATTATTTCAAGGAGGCACATTACGGTTCAAAATTCTTAACTTAAAAACAAAAAACAAACAAACAAAAAAAACCCACAGGAAGAAATCCCCACAGTCTAGCTGCAAAGTGCCAAGCAAAGTGATCTCTAGGGTTTATGGGTGAGAACCCCCAAACCAAAAATAGGAAAGTATCTTGGTCAATGGCAGCTTATAAGTCTGGGATTTTCCAGCTAAAAAGCCTGACTCACAAACTTTGAGGCTTTTGTTCTAACTGGAGAAGCACACTCCTCTCTATACCTGATCCCAGATCATCTTTCCTGAGCAGACAGTTGACATCAAAGCATCATTTATATAAGAGTGGGAGGAAGCAGTGCTTAGTATCTCCGACCTGTTCCTCCTGCTACAAATACTTCAGAAGAAATGTCACTCTCTGAGAGGAAATTTATAGTCTGAGAACCTAGCTTGAAAGTAATAGAAAAAAATTTTAACATAATATAAAACATAATCCTCCCCTTTCCCTTTGTAGAAACCAAGGTCTGCTCTGAACGCTTTGGTTGACTTACATCCCAGGTGACTGGGATGGACGGAGCTCCCAGTGGTCATTAAAGCTGCCCAGACTTTGGAATGATTCATAGCCCATACTCCACCTTCCCAGAGATCCTTAGCAAAAGTCATAGACTGAAAAAAAATCAGTGGCTGGGAAGTAGGTTACCATTTCTGAAGAGGTATTCCCTCACCATCCTATGTAATTAAGACAAAAAACTAGGCTGTTCATTGAAAAGTCCACTGTGATAGTTTTCGGTGTTTAATTATGACATTCATCACCATTTGCCTTTGACTAAGAGAAATCCTGCCCTAGTTCTGGAGGCAAGTAAACCTCAAGGTTATATTAAATAGTGCTTCTGGACTAGCTAAAAACAGCATGGACTCCAGCTAGGTCAGTTCGTTAAAGAGATCTTCCTGCAGCTCAACAACAGGGGTCTGCACTGTGGCGGCAGCAGCAAGAGTGGTGGCATTGCCATTGCCTGGGCACCTCTGTGTGAGTCCATGTGATGAAGGAATAAATGGGGAATCCTGTTTCTGCTAAAGCCAGAAAGGAAAGAAAAGAGGCTTCCAAATGTATGATGCTCTCACTTTCTTCCTCTCTTCAGCTCTTTACAGGGGGCAAGTGGGGAGAGGAAGAAACAAAATTAAATTTCCAAACTATAATAACTGCCTGCAAATTAACATCTTAAAAAGTCTTGATGATTTTCTGGAAGAGAAAGAACTCTTATTTAAATTAAATCCCATTATTTGTAATATAATTTTTATCACATTGGAATGACTTACTGTGAATTCACACATTGCCTTATGTTAACTTTTGTTATTCCATTATTATATCACTTGTTTTGATGTTAATGAAGAAGAATTTTTACATGAATGAATTTTTTTTTTTTTTTCTTTTTGCAGTACGCAGGCCTCTCACTGTTGTGGCCTCTCCCGCTGCAGAGCACAGGCTGCAGACGCGCAGGCCCAGCAGCCATGGCTCACCGGCCCAGCCGCTCCGCAGCATGTGGAATCCTCCCGGACTGGGGCACTAACCCGTGTCCCCTGCATCGGCAGGCAGACTCTCAACCACTGTGCCACCAGGGAAGCCCAACATGAATGAATTTTTACATGAATTTTTAAATTGTGATTATTCCTCTTCAGATAAGTTTTGAAGCTAGGGATACTTGTTTATTTGTTTCCCAAAGCACTAGATCCCGTGTTCAGGTTATGCAGATTTGCAAACTTAGAGGTGTGTTCTGGGCATTGTTACATTAAGTGTATAAATCCATAAGTACTTTGAGGAGTTCCTTTAGCTCATTTAATAATGTTTTCCAAAAATATTATGCTAGGTATAGAGAGCAGTTTTAAACAAACTATACTCATTATGTAACATCTCAACTTTATATTATAAATTCCATGGTGGTTAGGATCAGTTTATTTAGTTATTTTTGTGTAATATTTAGCCAAACACAGGACAGTTATATGTTTATTGTACATTTTTCAATAATTAGGATGGATTGGTAGCCTGTCTCTTCCTGAAGGTGAAAAATATATATGTATATACCTCTGTAACAAATATTTGTTTTGCTAACCAAAAGGTAGATAATCTTACATTTAAGATAAGTAATATTTTGCCAGAAAAGAATGCTATCAAAAAAAGATTACCACCCCATGATCAACATTGCTTAAGACCACACTTCAGGATGGATCTATAAAAACACTGAATGTAAGCCCCATAAGGGCAGAGAACTTTGCTTCACTTACTGACGTTTCACGAGCTCCTAGAATAATCCCTGACATAAAGTTAGCACTCGATTAAACACAAGTTGAACTGAATTGAATTTTTTATCATTCTCTTTCAATCCAGATACAAATGCACAGGATTTTGTGATCTCTCTCTCTCTGTCTCACACACACACAGACACACACACACACACACACACACACAAACACACACAAAGAGTTGGTACTTTTTCCTCCACAGAGACCTTTGGAACCACTCTCGACCCTGCTTTTTCTGACACCTACCCTTTTTCACCCTTTTCTTTATTTTTCAACTACTTTCACATCCTTTTAATGACACTTTGATGCTTAAATTAGCCAGAATTGGTATCTGTAGCTTGCCTCAAGGAACCTCATGGAAATATTAATTGCATCTCAAACTACCAGTCTCATAACTCTATTCAATAAATAGGACAATCCAGGACCATTGTTGAAAGAAGGAGTGTGTGTGTGTGTGTGTGTGTGTGTGTGTGTGTGTGTGTGTGTGTGACTGTGTCTGTGCCTGTGTGTGCGTCTGTGTCTGTGTCTGTGTGTGCGTGTCTGTGTGGGTGCGTTGGAGAAAGGGGTTGCTTTTTGGTTTGCTGTTTCAGTTTTTAATGCCACCCAAATTGGATTACATTGCTTACAACCACCTGGGTGGGAAATGAGCGGCCTTACTGAATAATATCTGGTTATCGGTTAGACTTAGAGACGTGCCATATGGCTGCACATTAATTGCTCATAATGATGCTTTAACTACAAATAATTGAAGTAACCAGGCCTTCGAGCGCTCTTAATTTACCTTCCAATCACTGCAGGCATTCTTCCTGCTTTCTCCCCACACATATATCCCTTCCCCTCACCAGTCCATTCTTCTGGCCAGAATTTCAGCCAGCCAAGGAAGGAAGCAAGTAGAGGCCCAAACAGCCTCCATTTTCCTGCTCATTTCTTTGGAAGGTAGTTGTTCCCATTCCTTAGAAGCCAGTCGCACAGAGAGCCTCTGAAGCCAGCATAGTTAAGCGGCCAATATCCTTTTACGAACAGAAAGTACATGCAGAATAGCACATGGGCTAGATCTTATGCTTTCGGATCACTGTGTTCTGCCGAGAAATCATCAAAGCCTTTTTATACCAGGAAAGTAACTACAGAGCCTGCTGTGTGCACAGGGTTTTCCTTGAGTAATTGGATATCATTATAGAATCAGGACTTTTCAACAGGGGGTCATGACCCATGAGTGGGACTTAAAATAGATTTAGTGGATTGAAGCCAGCATTTTGTTAAATGTAACTAAAATGTTTAGAATTAGATTCTGTTGCTCTGAAGGAAAAAAAAAAAAGAATCCTCCTTTCATTTAAACTTCACAGAGTAGGCAAAGCTGAAACCAGGTATACCGGTGTTCTGAGCTTACAACAAACACAAAATGTGCCATGAAGTCAATTTCGGAACCGGTGACACGGCTCACAGACGTGTTAATACTACTGTCTGCTCTCCAGATGCACCTTATTCTTAGAAGGATCTGGCTGACCAGGTGAGAGACTCAGTTGTCCTGTGCTGCTAGAAGAGTGAATGTGCTAGAAACATGTAAATCAGCTAGGAAATTGATGAACTTTGTATATCATTATTTGCATTTTTGTGCCTTGGGGTAAGTATTGGATTGCCATTTCCGGGTATGGATCTGGAGGTGAGTGTTAGCATTACCCTTATTTTACAAATGAAAAACCTGAGGCTCAAGTAGTTGGATAACCTGGCTAAGTTCACATAACTAGGAAGCAGCAGAGCTTAGAGACTTATCACCACAATGCTACACTGCTTCTTTGTGAAGCCCCGGAGGGGACCAATTCTGTATCCTTGAAGCAAAGCATCTCACTCTACCCAGCTATCTAAAATAGCTCCATCAGTGCATCCAGAGAAAATGGTCTCAGCTCAAGAGCAAAATGGGTGAAGGAATTGGGTCCCAGACATTTCAATGCCCAGAGCCTCTTCTTCCTGAGCTGATTTCTTTCAGTTTTGCCAAAAAGAACTGCCTAGTGTAGGATAATCATAATTTGATGTAGAAGTTTTGCTGAAACTTTGGGTAGTCTTTATGAGTTCTAGCTCTATTGAACTTTCCAACATCTTTTGTCTTTTAACTCCTAGAGCTAATACAAAACTATTTCATTCCCAGTTTTAGTCTCACTGTTTTCATGTATTAAATATTCTATTTTTAATTTGCCTACTGAACGCATTTGTCTACGACAGCTTAAAAATGCCATGGCTGAATGGCACCTAATAGACTGAGAAAAAAATGAATCTAAACTATTGAAAACAGCCAGCTTTTAAAATATATATATTTTAAAATCACTCTCTGAGAATGCCCTGGGGAGCAAATTAGATAGATGGCTAGAGTTCAATAAAAACAACTTTGAAATGTATTGGGACTGGGTTATTACAGACTTCTGCTTCTTACAGCTGGCATATTTCCTCTTTATTGTAAATTGTAAGTTCAAGCTACAAATACTTCCTATTGACCTGAATTTAGTTGCACTTGAGGGTCCTCCTGTCTGACTGCCAGCCGCCTGCAATATCTGTTACAGGGATTTGGTAAGCTTTCATGATGACTCAGACTTTTTTTTCCACTAAGCCATGTTTTGCATTAGACAAGTGGATTTTATTTTATGATGTTATTAAGATCCTAGAGGGGTAAGAAAACAAACAGAAAGGTGACGTGGCACAAAGATAATCAGTTGGCTCAGAAATGCAAGGAAAGTCAAGTTCAGACTTTTGTTCCTTGCTACACCCATTCTCCTTCCCACCTTGGTACCCCCATAATTCTTGTCCCCTTTCTCTCTTTTCTTCACCACAGTCTTCTATATGCTTTCTTTCCTTTCTTCCCCAACTTCAACGCTGAGATTGAAATGAATATGTCCCATTGGGGTTAGCATTGCAACATTGAGATGGAAGCAGAGAACAGCTCACTGAGTCCCCATTTCAAGGGAAACATCCATTTAGTTATGAATGTTAGTCCTTAGTTATGAGACTGAACAGACTGCTAGCCACACTGTGCTATGGTTCAAAATGTGGAACCATCAGTATGGGAAGCAATACAGCATTGCAGATAAGAGTTCCAACTTTGAAATCAGATGAACTGGGCTCAAATTGTATTTCCAGTGTGACTTCAGACAGGTTACTTAACTTCCCTAAACCTCGTTTACAAAATAAGGAAACAAGAGCATCTACTTAGAGTTGTGTGAAAATTAAATGAGGTTAGAGATGTAAAATGTTTAGTAAATGGCCTATTATGAGCACTCACTATAAGTTATTTTATTATCATATTACTACTACTACTGCAAAAAGTCCAAACTGAGAGGTGGGAAGAGGGTAAAGGTGGAGCTAGCCGTAACAGGAAGTCCACTGATGGGAGGCAAGATGGAAATAATTATGGAGAAGGCAGAGAAAAGTGGAACTCAGAGCTATATGTGCATGTGGGCTGCGGGTCAGATGATGTGGGTGGATTGAGAGAACGTTTGCATGAGAGGGACTTAGGGGAAGGAGCCCTGGGCTCTTCCAGGTCACATGCTAACCGATTATATGGTCTTAGGCAGGTCACAGGCTCCCTGCCTCTCCCTCAGCTCAGCAAATGTAAAATGTAAGTGTTGGCTAAACATCCCTGTAAGGCCCCTTTCAGCTGTTAAATAATGTGGCACAGGGCTTCCCTGGTGGCGCAGTGGTTGAGAGTCCACCTACCGATGCAGGGGACACGGGTTTGTGCCCCGGTCCGGGAGGATCCCACATGCCGCGGAGCGGCTGGGCCCGTGAGCCATGGCCGCTGAGCCTGCGCGTCTGGAGCCTGTACTCCGCAACGGGAGAGGCCACAACAGTGAGAGACCCGCGTACCACAAAACTAATAATAATAAATAATAATGTGGCACACACTTGAGAGTTAGATTTAGTAAAGGAATGGAGAATCCAGAGGCAGAGGAGGAAGGACCACTGCAAGGTGGAGAGAGGAGGTGGAAGAGGCAAAATGCAAAGGAAGATGAGGAAAATGGGAGGTAAAGACAGATCCAGAAGAAAAATAATAAAAAACTGGGGGCAGTTTTCCCCAATTTTCTTGTATGCTAGAGCATTTGTAGAAGGAATTATCCCACATGGTACAAGCTCCTCAAACATCCAGAAGTGTGTAAGGAGCTTCCCTCATACTGTTAATTGTCCTCATAAAGCATCGTGGGCATTACATATGGTATTACGCAGTGGCCTTAGGTTAAGCCAAGGCCATGCAGACGTACACACACACACACACACACACACACACACACACAGACACGTTTCTGGAAAATATGCTGTCCCTATCCCAATCAACCATCCTCATCGAATAATATTAGGCTCAATTATTTAAATTGAAGTCGTCAAAACTTCTAGTCAATTAAATTTTCTATATAAATACAAATAGGATTTAATGCTTCTCAGCTTGCTGGTTCTAAATAAGAGGTTCCAGAACAACATTTTAAAATATCATCCCACTAAAATAACCCTGAATATTTCTTTATTTCCATAATATGTTGTACAGATCTAACTTCCTGGAGCAGTCTAATTGCAATATTGAAACATCAATGTGCTCGAGTATTTGTCTTTTTCCCCTTCTGCTTGTTCCTCTCACATACACAAATAAAATGACATCAGGAACACTTTGAAGTTTTCTTTTCTTAGCTTGCATTATACATTTTTATATTTTATATATGCATATAAACACTTATTTTGTGTGTATATATATATATATGTGCATGTGTGTGTATTTTTTAAACCATTCAACCTTCATGCACACTTCATCTGGTATTAGCTATTTGCAGATATACCCTTCTTGAATTTAGGGATAGTATGAGACCCAAACCAAATCAAAGTGGAGCGCATGAATCAGGCTTAGGAAAATCAACACTTCATATGACCTCTGGCCACTTAAAATGGTTCCTTAATGGGCACGTAATACAAACAGATCCAGTGAGAATTTTGCTTGGACATTTGAAGTTGAATGGAAAGCTGGGACCACCTGTAGTCATCTTGCCTCCAAGAAAGAAAGCCTACCAGTGAAGTGAGCTACCCAGAGGAAATAGCCTGAGGGATGGAACAGGAGATAAACTGGATCCTGTTTCCATCATTTGAGCCCTTATATAAACCTTGAATGAGGCCAGTCTTACCCCTGGATTTTTAGACATTTTGCTTCCTGCTTTAAAAAGCTTGTTGCTTATTGTTTTTAAGAGATTAATGCTTTACATATATATAAGCCCAGTACAAATTAAATAGAATAGAGACATTAACCTTTACCTATTTAAAGAAAATAATTGTTTTCTAACGAAGATACACTGAAATATGACATTAAATCTGTGTGCACGCACATGCGTGTGCGCGCACACACACAAAGCGAGCTGACATTGAAGTTGGAAAAGCCCTGTGATATTTTTTTATTTTATGTCAATGACATTTTATTCTTTCTCACTAAACCCTTGAAGCTGTCTATTCTTTTCAAACTAGCTTTTTATAGATAGTCTTATTTCTTATCTTACCAATGAAAATTACAGCATTCTGAGCTATTCAAAGCATGGTACTTCCAACACATAAAGACCTCAGGTTTCAGGAACCCAAATTTTCAGTTGACCTTTTTATTCAACAAGAACTTTAGTTTGCCAGTTATGTGTCCTTTGAAAGAAACAGCTCAGACTTCATTTCTATCCAGTTGTTTAAGCTAAATATTGTTCAGGTGGATCACCTGGGTAGATTGCCTCTGTTGGGAAAATTATTCATTTTGAGGATTATTACAGGAAAAATTTTCATTTACAGATGATTTTCTTTCCAAAATGTAGTATCTCCAAAATGTCCTCTCTCTGGTGAATAACCCCAGCTTGTAGGTCCAAGTGTATCTGTGAGCAAATGTGCACTTTTATTCAGATCTGTGGGGTGTCCCCAGGCATCCATCCTTGGCCTTATGTCTCTTACTCTATGCCTCTCTCTGAGTAGTTTTACCTATTCTCACAGCTTCAACTACCACCCAAATACTGATGGCTTACAGATATATTTATCTGGCTCACTGCTATCTTCCAAATTCTGTTCTGAAATTATTGGACTGTCCCAAAAATTTGGACAGAAGGTCCAAACTTTTGAGGGTGAAAACTAAATTGACTCAACACTGAATTTATCACCTTACCGGTAAAACCCTTCTCTATGGGACAGGGAATGTATTTGTTTGCTAGTGCTGCTGTAACAAAGTTCTATAGATTGGGAGGCTTAAATAACAGAAATTTATTTCCTCACAGTTCTGAGGTTGGAAGTCCAAAGTCAAGGTGTAAGCAAGTTTGGTTTCTTCGGAGGCTTCCTGGCTTGTAGATGGCTGCTGTCTGGTGTCTTCACATCACCCTCCCTCTGTGTGTGTCTGTGTCCTAATCTATTCTTACTGGGATACAAATCATATTGCATTAGGGCCTACCCGCATGAACTCCTTTTAACTTACTTACCCCTTAAAAGACCCTATCTCCAAATACAGTCATGTTCTGAGGTACTTAGAGTTAGGACTTCAGTATATGAATTTTGAGAGGATGCAACTAGCCCATAACAGGCAACATGAATAGAATCATTTTTTTTTTTTCTGAGCCAAATACCTGAGAATGGTGGTGGCCCAAGGGCAGGGTGGTAAAGTGGGAACAGTCCATCCCAAATGCAGTCAGTTATGGGGTGTGTTGTATGTCCATAGAGAATGTAAGCACAATAGTGAACCTAACTAAAAGTTGAACTGTTTTTTTAATCATCACCACGTGCTGGCAATTTTAAACAATGTCAATTATGAGCGTTTCCTTCCCCTGAAATTATTGTACAGTCTAAATAACTGCTGCATTACTCTTTTTTTTTTTAACATCTTTATTGGAGTATAAATGCTTTCCAGTGGTGTGTTAGTTTCTGCTGTATAACAAAGTGAATCAGCTATACGTATACATGTATCCCCATATTTCCTACCTCTTGTGTCTCCCTCCCACCCTCCCTATCCCACCCCTCTAGTTGGACACAAAGAACCGAACTGATCTCCCTGTGCTGTGAGGATGCTTCCTACTAGCTATCTATTTCACAATTGGTAGTGTATATATGTCCATGCCACTCTCTCACTTCATCCCAGCTTACCCTTCCTCCTCCCCATGTCCTCAAGTCGATTCTCTATGTCTGTGTCTTTATTCCTGTCCTGCCCCTAGGTTCTTCTGAACCACTTTTATTTTAGATTCCATATATATGTGTTAGCATATGGTATTTGTTTTCCTCTTTCTGACTTAATTCATTCTGTATGACAGACTCTAGGTCCATCCACCTCACTACAAATATCTCAATTTCGTTTCTTTTTATGGCTGAGTAATATTCCATTGTATATATGTGCCATATCTTCTTTATCCATTCATTCAATGATGGACACTTAGGTTGATTCCATATCCTGGCTATTTTAAATAGAGCTGCAATGTACATTTTGGTACATGACTCTTTTTGAATTATGGTTTTCTCAGGGTATATGCCCAGTAGTGGGATTGCTGGATCATATGGCAATTCTACTTTTCGTTTTTCAATGAACTTCCATACTGTTCTCCATAGTGGCTGTATCAATTTACATTCTCACCAACAGTGCAAGAGTGTTCCTTTTTCTCCACAACCTCTCCAGCATTTATTGTTTCTAGATTTTTTGATGATGGCCATTCTGACTGGTGTGAGATGATATCAAATTGTAGTTTTGATTTGCATTTCTCTGATGATTAATGATGTTGAGCATTCTTTAATGTGTTTGTTGGCAATCTGTATATCTTCTTTGCAGAAATGTCTATTTAGGTCTTCTGTCCATTTTTGGATTGGGTTGTTTGTTTTTTTTCTTATTGAGCTGCATGAGCTGCTTGTAAATCTTGGAGGTTAATCCTTTGTCAGTTGCTTCATTTGCAAATATTTTCTCCCATTCTGAAGGTTGTCTTTTCGTCTTGTTTATGGTTTCCTTTGCTGTGCAAAACTTTTAAGTTTCATTAGGTCCCATTTGTTTATTTTTTGTTTTTATTTCCACTTCTGTAGGAGGTAGGTCAAAAAGGATCTTGCTGTGATTTATGTAATAGAGTGTTCTGCCTATGTTTTCCTCTAAGAGTTTTATAGTATTTGGCCTTACATTTAGGTCTTTAATCCATTTTGAGTTTATTTTTGTGTATGGTGTTAGGGAGTGTTCTAATTTCATACTTTTACACGTACCTGTCCAGTTTTCCCAGCACCACTTATTGAAGAAGCTGTCTTTTCTCCACTGTATATTCTTGCTTCCTTTATCAAAGATAAGGTGACCATATGTGCGTGGGTTTTTCTCTGGGCTTTCTATCCTGTTCCATTGATCTATATTTCTGTTTTTGTGATGGTACCATACTGTCCTGATTACTGTAGCTTTGTAGTATAGTCTGAAGTCCAGGAGCCCGATTCTTCCAGCTACATTTTCTTTCTCAAGATTACTTTGGCTATTCGAGGTCTTTTGTGTTTCCATACAAATTGTGAAATGTTTTGTTCTAGTTCTGTGAAGAATGCCATTGGAAGTTTGATAGGGATTGCTTTGAATCTGTAGATTGCTTTGAGTAGTGTAATCATTTTCACAATATTGATTCTCTCAGTTCATTTCTTTTTCTCTTCTTCTGGGACCCCTATGATTCGAATGTTGGTACGTTTAATGTTGTCCCAGATGTCTCTGAGACTGTCCTCAATTCTTTTGATTCTTTTTTCTTTATTCTGCTCTGTGGTAGTTACTTCCTCTATTTTATCTTCCAGGTCACTTATCCGTTTTTCTGCCTCAGTTATTCTGCTATTGATTCTTTCCAGAGAATTTTTAATTTCATTTATTGTGTTGATCATCATTGTTTGTCTGCTCTTTAGTTCTTCTACTTCCTTTTTAAAAGTTTTTTGTATTTTCTCCATTCTACTTTCAAGATTTTGGATCATCTTTACTATCATTACTCTGAATTATTTTTCAGGTAGCCTGCCTATTTCCTCTTCATTTATTTGGTCTGGTGACTTTTTACTTTGCTCTTTCATCTGCTGTGTATTTCTCTGTCTTCTCATTTTGCTTAAGTTACTGGTTTGAGGTGTCTTTTTCACAGGCTGCAAGTTTGTAGTTTCCATTGTTTTTGGTGTCTGTCCCCAGTGGGTAAGTTTGGTTCAGGCTTGTGTAGGCTCCTGGTAGAGTGGACTGGTGCCTGTGTTCTGGGAGGTCAGGCTGGATCTTGTCTTTCTGGTGGGCAGAGCCGCATCTGATGGTTGTTTCTGGGTGTCTGTGAATTTAGTATGATTTTAGGCAGCCTCTCTGCCCATGGGTGGTGTTGTGTTCCTGTCTTGCTAGTTGTTTGGCATGGGATGTCCAGCACTGTAGCTTGTTGTTCGTTGAGTGGAGCTGGGTCTTAGCGTTAAGATGGAGATCTCTGGGAGAGCTTTTGCTGTTTGATATTTGATATTACATGGGTCCAGGAGGTCTCTGGTGGACAATGTCCTGAACTTGGCGGTCCCACTTAAAAGGCTCAGGCCTGACACCTGGCCAAAGCACCAAGACCCTGTCAGCCACACAGCAGACTCTTTTTGGCCCTTGTCTTCCTGTCCTCAAGCCACCACATGTCAGCCACTTCCACACCCTCAGAGTTTCCCAGTGGTGCCCCTGCATTACTCTTGAGTTTTGATAATATATATGCAAGTTTCAAATTAGCCTATTTTATGACATAGTATAATAAGCATTACATTCTTCATGGAAGTTAATCCAGAGAATCTCCAGTTACACAGTTGACTTCAACATCACATCATATCAAGGGTACTGACATGTATTAATATAACTTTTCATTGATACTGACTTTGATCACCTGGCTGAGGTTGAGGAATGGTGTTTACATTATTAACGGTTGGGAAAATCAAAAGAAGAATAATATTTTCTAACATGAGTCTAATACATGAAATTCAGTGTCTATAAATAAATTTTACTGGAACCCAGCCATGTTGAGTAGTTGCAAAACAGACCATGGACTACAAAACCAAAAATTTGCACCATCTGGCCCCCTGGTGTAGTGAAACAAGAACTGGCTTGAGTCAAACATAAGTGGATTCAAATCTCAGCTCTGGAATTCCCACCTATGTGGCCTGTGTGCCATTGCTCTGAAATGTAGTTTCCTCATCTATAAAATGGGGTTGTTAATGCCTCTTTTAAGGTCGTAATGAGGATTATGTAAGGAGGATGATGTTTATTAATCTGTCAATAATTAACATTTATTACTGATCAAAGGGATGTTATCCCCCAAACAAACAAACAAAAAACAGATTCAGAGAAGTAGAGTGATTTCCATGCCTGCTGGTAAACCTCAACTGGAGTTTCAGCATGTGTCTACTGGTGCTGCAGCATCAGGACCATCACCAGCTTTCAAACCAGACATTGCAATGTGGCTCTAGGCTCTAGGTCTTGCTAACTGTATATTCTTGAGCAAGTCATTCTTCCTCCCTGAGGCTAAGTTTCTTCATCTACAAAAACGAGGCTAATATACAAAATTTACTACAGAAGACTGATTTGAAGATTAACAGAGCTAAGGTATATAAATTCACAGTTACATAGGAAGGAGTCAAGAAACATGAGTTCAATTTTGCACTACATCAAGCTGCATTTATGGGAATAGAAACCTATCTGAAAGTGCTTTGAGAAAAATAAGGAAAGTTAAAACACCAAAGGCAAAAAAATCAATAATCCTCTGATTATTTCTTGTTTTGAATTATCTGCTTTGTACTTTTTTCAATGAGCCAAAACATGAGGGAGACTACCAGGTATAAAGCACGGTGGACAGATAAATGAATGTGAGGCACTCCTCAACTGCAGGAGTTATGAACCTGAGTTGACTGCAGTATAAGATTAAAAATTCATACTTCTTCTAAATTAAGAAATCCACAACCAAGATATGATAATGAATACATTTCTACATCTGAGACTCTTAGATTCTTTAAGGCACCTCACAATTCCTATTGTCCTCACCTCGTCCAGGCTTGTCTCCAATTTCTCCTGGTAGCTGGATGTAAACTGCACATACCCATCCTCTTGCAGACTTTTTAACTCCTTTAAAGGCTGTGGAGAAAACTTCATCAAGGTTAAGAAATTAGCTTTTAGAGTGTTCCTAGAGAAGCTTTTTATTTCCTTTCAGGATCCTCCCTTGGCCTGAGTATTGTCACCAAGACATTGATGAGGTTTCTCTTGGATGACGCAGTCATATTTATAGATACTTGTCAAGTATTAAAAATAATTTGAAAAATAATATCCTACAAACTATACGTAGTCCATGAAAAAAATGCTTACTGTGAACAACAAAATAGGAATCCAATTAACTTTTAACCTTATCTCATTCAATATCTAGAGTGTGCTTCTTAGGGAAAGGACTTGGTGGTTTCAATTTCTGCTCTATCCCAGTGTGCAGAACAGCTTTTGCACATAGTAAAGACGCAATACATATTTACTGAATGATCATCTGTACAGCAGCCAGAAAGAAAAGACTTTCAATCCCAAGTGATGGCTATCTGCCTTAACTATGATGTATTCACTTTCTTTCCCTACTTTTTCCTTCTCTGAATAGTTAGAGTGCGTATCATATGCCACTCCAGATACAAAATGTTGAAATACAATGGTTAACAAAATAGACACACGGCCTAGATACTACAGCTTACCGGAGGAAACCAGACAATTAAAGGAACATTCACAATATAACTTGGTAAATGCTATGATAGGAAGCATGGGGTACAGGAGATGAACTTAATCCAAACTCAGAGGTCAAAAAAATCTTCCTAAAGAATGTGACTTAGTTGAAGCACGAATAATGCATAAGAATATAATATAAGCATAAATTGGAACTTGACATAGTCCAGTTTCTTCATGGAATCACAATCAGACATAATAATAGTACAGCCCATCAACCAAAAGTAATTAAAAATGAGGTCCCATCTTTACTAACATCTCTCAAAGAACATTAACATGGTCTAATTCATTATGCACAACACACATCTCAAAATATACTATACTCCTCTTCTCAACTTTGCAACCTTACAGTAGCTACAGGGCTATACAAACCTTAAAAAAAATCGCTTCCACATCAAGCTCTCACTGCATCTCTGTGTGTGTCTTAAGTTTCACTCCATTCTCCAACATGACCTGAAAGTCCACGGCAATTTCCACTCCATGACCAGCCATGCTGGGTTGCTCCAGTGGATCCATGACTGGTCCAGCCTAGAAAAAGTTTGTGTTAAACTCTGTGAAGTATGGTTCCTCTCTTGCTAAGTGAGATGAATTAATTAATTCAATACTAGTTAATAAAATTAATTTCTGATTAATAAAATTCCCACCATCATTATGGGAATTAGTCTTACAAATGAAAGGCAATAAACACTGGAGGAGTAATCCGGGCAGAGGGATCATTTTGGGGTCAGTAAAGAACTTCAGTACAACAAGAGTATAGCATGTACATTGCAAAGGGACAGGAGAGGAAATGAGGGACTCAAGGAGGTTCTTTCCCATACTATATTGACTATACTAAATATTTTGAACTTTGACCAATGAATGGTACTTGAGGAGATCAGGATTATTCCACTGCTCCCATTGGCAGCCGTTAGCCTCTTTAATGAATGTTGTCCCTTATCCTCTAATTTAATCCCATCTGTGAAAAATTTTAAACCCAAGTATTAAAAAAGGAAAAAAAAATTTTTAAACCAATATTTTCTTATCAATCACTGGAAGCACTCAGGCAGCTGTGAGCAGCTGTGGCTCCCTCTGGCCATCTCTTCGTGTTGCCTACATTCTTCTAAGTCACACGTCTTCTACACCAGCTTCACCCTTCAGCAGTAGGACACTTTCCATGTCTTTCCAAATTGCCTGTAAGGAAATGTCATAACAATTGACAAAATGAGAAAAAGTGTTTTACAAAGTTTGCTACTTTTAGCAAACTTAATTCAAACATGAAATATGTCATTAAATAACTCAAAGATATATATAAACATGAAAGAGCTCTTCACACCTTTTAGTGTGTGCTCAGAGCCCAGTGATATCAGCACATGTTACCCCTCTTACATGGTCCGTATATCATATCTGTCTCCCACTTATGTTCCCTCTTCTCTGTGTATGTGTGTGTGTGTCTAAGTGGCCCTCTATGAATGGAGGCTCCATTCTTACTAAATGGCAGTTCTCCTAAACTTAGTTTCCTCGCCTAGAAAATGCAGATAACAATACCTACCTTGGTTGTAAGGCTTGGTTGTAAGTGCAGAATGAAATGATTATTGTGTAACAGCAGCAGTACATGAAAAATCTGGTTCAGAAGTTATTAACTAATGAATGCTCAGAATATGCTCATTTTCTCCCCTTTCCTTTTTTGACAGGTGGAAGAAGCAAATCCAGTTTTCTGTCTTTGATTCATTCTTGGGAAAAAGAATAAAAGTCTGACATTGACCTTCACCTTGGGGTACTTCAAAAGGTCTGAATAAATATAGCGCTATGGAAATGGCAACTCTTCTATGGCGCAAACTTTCACCTGTCTGAACAGCACACTTTAAAGGAATATAGAGTTCTGAAATGCCAACTTTCAACTCCATTGTCAATATTGAATATTTGTTGCCCCCAGAAATGAAAACACATCTGTGACGGCATTCTCATCTTTCCATTCATTTTATAAGCAATAGATTTGCAAGAGGAAACTGGCTGGAGTTCAGGGCAGAAAAAGCTTCACTTCAGCTCCTAAAAGACCAGGAGAAATTTCAGGAGAACGGTGGGTTCTCTGGTTCTGTCTTCTACTCTGTACCACACTATGAAACATGTCACCCAGTGTTAACAGATTAGATGCAAACACGGGGTCAAACTTCATAGGATTTTGTCTGTGTCTTAAAAAAGTGATCAAACTTTGATGCCAGATGGCAGGGAAGATCGTTCTAAGTAGAGATACCTTGAGCAAAGACCTAGAGGCACAAGAGAGCAGGATATTACCTTGAAACAAGGATTTGACTAACAAGGTTGGACCACATGGTGAAGGGAAGCTGTTAAGTTTATACTGGGGGTGGGGAGAGTAAAAGAAGTAGAATCTCTATTTTTAAAGAGAAAAACACAATTGTAGAAATCACACCACTGTATCTTAAGACTTACTATAAAGCTATAGTAATCAAATCAAGACTACACAGTAAAGCTTTGGTATGTGCAAAGAAATAGAAACACAGATCAATAAGAGAAAATGTAGAGTCCAGAAATACATCCATAAAGATATAACCATCTGAACTTTGATAAAAGTATAATCAGAATTCAATTGAAAAAGGATAATTTTTTTCAAAAAATGATGTTGAAACAATTGGTCATCCATGTATGAAAAAAACGAAATTTCACCTAAACCGCACACAGTTTATAAAGGTTATCTCAAATTATAGTTCTAAATGTAAAAATATAAAGCTATACAACTTTTAGGAAAAAACATAGAAGGAAATATTTGAGACCTAGAGTTAGGCAAAGAGTTCTTTAAAATGACACCAAAATTACAATCTATAAAAATAAAAAAGTGATAAACTGGTCTTCACCAAAATTTAAAACTTTTGGTCTGCTGAAGATATAAAAGAATGGGATGATACAGACTGGGTGAAAATATTTGCAAATCACATATCCAAAAATGGACATCATCCAGAATATAAAGAATTTCCAAAACTCAGTAATAAGAAAATAAATAATCTAATACAAAATAGGCAAAGGTCATGAACTTCACAAAAGAGGATGTAAGAATGACAAACAAGCACTCAAAAATTTCAACGTCATTAGCTAATAGGGTAATACAAATTAAAAACCACTGTATTGATCACTAAATCCTTATTAGAATGGCCAACAATATTAAAAATACTAAGTGCTGAAAAGAATGAAGAACAGTTAGAACTTTCACACATTATTGGTGAGAATGCAAAATGATACAGCCAAAATGATGAGTGGTAGCATGATGGTTAATTTCATACTTCAACTTGGCTAGGCCACAGTGCCCAAATATTTGGTTAAACATTATTCTAGATATTTCTTTGAGGGTGCTATATGAACAAGATTAATGTTCAAGTTGGTAGACTTTGAATAAAACAGATTGCATGTGGGCCTCATCCAATTAGTCTAAGACATTACTAGAACAATGACTAACCTTCCCAGAGCAAAAAAGAAACTTCCAGCAGACTGCCTTTGGACTCAAACTGCAATTCTTTTATGTGTCTCCAGTCTGCGGTCCTATCCCATCAGATTTTGTATTCACCAAGCCTCTATAATCATATGAGCCATGAGCCAATTATTTTAAATAAATCTCTAGATAGATAGATAAAATAGTCATATACATATGTGCATGTATTCATAAATATACATGAATACATGTGTACATATACAAACATACATTTGTATATATACATGTGTGTGAGAGTGTGTATATACACACACAACCTATTGGTACTGTTCTCTTGAGAACCCTAATTAATTAATGCAGGGAATTTCTTACAAAGTTAAACATATACTCACCATATAATCCAGCAGTTCCCCTCCTGGATATTTGCCCTTGATAAATGCAAAGTGATATTCACACAAAGTCTATACTCCAATATTCTTAGCAGATTTATTTGTAATATCAGAAACCTTCAAAAAACCAAACTGTCCTGCAAGTGAATGGATAAATGAACTTTGTTAAATTGATGCAATGGAATACTATTCAGCTGTAAAAAGGAACAAACTAGTGATACAGGCAACAGCCTGGATGAATCTCAAAGACATTATGCTTAGGGAGAGAAGCCAGTTTCAAAGAGTTAATACTCTAGGATTTCATTTATTTGACATTATAAGAAAAGTTAAAAAATAGTGATGGAAAACAGATCAGTGATCCCTACAGGTTAAGGGTAGGTGGGAGTTGTCACTGTAAAAGGGTAATATAAGAGAATGTTTAGGTATGATCACTCTTCTATATCCTGACTGTGGTGGTAGTTACACAAACACAGAAATGTTTCCAAATGCATAAAACTGAAAAACAGATGTATGAAAAATTTTTAAATAATAACATTAAAAGACATTGATATATAAAACCCTCCATTTTAAACCTTTGATTCAAAGTAGAAAGAAAACCAAAATTAAAGAATCTCTAGAAAAGAAAATTAATGAAATTGATATATATCAGAATCTATGAGATAAAACTAACACAATTCTCAAGAAAGAAAACAAGAATACCTATCATCAGTCTCATTTAACATTGAACTGGAGTAACTAGACAAGGCATTTAAGCAAGTAAGAGGAATTATAACCAGATGATATAATGGTGTACTTAGAAAATAACCCAAGAAAATCATCTGAAAAAACTACAAATATTCAGAGTTTTCAGAAAGCTTAAAGAGTAAAAACAATAATAATATATAAAAATCAATCAATAGATGTCATCTATACAAAAAATCTGCTAGAAAAATAACAAAAGAAGGATCCCACTTAAAGTAGCAAAAAAAAAAAAACAATATTAGAGAAAAAAAAACATAATAAGTAATGTGCAAAACCTATGTAAAGAAAACTTTAAGTTACCATTAAAGTACACAAAAGAAGAAAAACAAAGGCAAAGAACATTTCTTGGAATGGATTCATGATTAACATCATGAAGGTGTTAATTTCCCCCAAAGTATCTTACACATTTAACAAGATCCCAATAAAATTGTTCTTCCTTTGTTGTTATTGTTATCATTGGGATAGGAAAGGAGAGGAATTAGACAAGTTGAAAGTATGGTTCTTTAACATTAAATAAATAAACAAAAATACTGGAACTGAAAAAGAAGAGCAATGTGAGGGCTGTAGTCCAACAATAAATCCCATTAAATTGTCAACCCACAATAATAAGAACAGTATAATTTTGGCACAGGAATAGACACATTGGAGAGAATTAAAAGACTGAAAATGAACTCAAATACATAAGTGTTTAAGATCTCCTGTCAAATCACATTGGTAAAGAAAGGACTATTCAATAAATGGTATGGAAAAAACTGAATAGCCTTAGGAAGAAAGAATAAGTTAATTAAAGAATAAGTTATTCATACAACAAAATAAACTCCAGTTGGATCAAAGATTTAAATGTAAAATTGAAATCCCAAAAGAACTGGAAAAAAAGAAAACCTTGGAGGAATATATGTATCTTGCAAAGGAAAATCTTGCAGAGGGAAATTCTTCCTAATTGTGATTAGAAATCCAGAAGTTATTTTAAAAAAATTTAGTACACAATAAAACTTCTAAATGGCCAAAAAGAATCATAAGGAAAGAAGTAAGGAAGGGAGGAAGGAAGGAAGGAGGAAGGGAGGGAGGGAAGGAGGGATGGAGGGAGGGAGGAAAGAAGAAAAAACTGGGAAAAATGTGTGTAACTTGCATATTACAAAGCACTAACATTGCCAATATACAAGAAGCTCCTAAAAACTTATTAAAAAGACCAAAAATTTGGAAAAAAATAGGCAAAGGATATGAACATTTAATTTACAGAAGAAAATAAAAATGTCTGTAAGTAGTAAAAAGCTGCTTTTCACTCATAATAAAAATGATACAAATGAAAATTACATTAAGATCTAAATTTCACCTATCAAAATGGCAAGAATATGAACAAATTTTAACAATAAATTCTTTTTATTGGTATATGACATTATATGTCTCATGTGTACACTATTATAATTTGACATCTGTATACTCTACAAAGTGATCACCTCCAAAGGTCTAGTTACCATTTGTAACCATACAATTGACCCCCTTCACCCATTTTGCCCTCCCCTAGTCTTCCCCTCTGATTACAAACAATCTGTTCTCTGTATCTAGGAGTTTGCTTTTGTTTTGTTTAGATTCCACATGAGTAAATCATATGGCATTTGTCTTTTCCCTCTGATTTAGTTCACCTAATATAATACCCTCAGGGTCCATCCATGTTGTTGCAAATGGCAAGATTAAATTCTTTTCTATGGTTGAATAAGATACCATTATCTATCTATCTATCTATCTATCTATCTATATGTATAAATATAATGCTTCAATGAACATGGGTATGGGAATATCTTTTCAAGTTAGTGTTTTTTGTATTCTTCAGATAAATACTCAGAAGTGGAATAGCTGGACCATATGGTTGTTCCATTTTTAATTTTATTGAGAAATCTCCACGCTGTTTTCCACAGTAGCTGCGCCAATTTACATTCCCATCAACAGTATGCAAGGGTTCTCTTTTCTACACATCTTCTCCAATACTTGGTATTTCTTGTCTTTTTGATAATAGCTATTCTAACAGCTGTGAGGTGATATCTCATAGTGGTTTTGACTTGCATTTTCTAAATAATTAGTGAGGTTGAACACCGTTTCTAATTCCTCCTAACCATCTGTATATCTTCTTTGGAAAAATATCTATTCAGGTTCTCTGTCCATTTTTTAAATTGAGTTGCTTTTTTTTGTTGTAGAGTATGAGTTTGTTGTATGAGTTCTTTATACATTTTAGATATCAACCTCTTATTGGAAATAATGATTTGCAAATATCTTCCCCCACTCAGTAGGTTGCCTTTTTGTCTTAATGATGGTTGCCTTCACTGTGCAGAAGCTTTTAATTTTGGTGTAGTCACATTTGTTTATTTTATTTTTGTTTCCCTTGATTTTGGAGACAGATCCACAAAAAAAAGTTGCTAAGCCTGATGTCAATGAGATAATGACCCATGTTTTCTTCTAAAAGTTTTATGGTTTCAGGCTTTACATCCAAGCCTTTAATCCATTCTGAGTTAATTTTTTTGTATGGTGTAACACAGTGATCTAGTTTCATTCTTTTGCATGTGGCCGTCCAGTTTTCCCAACACCATTTATTGAAGAGGCTGTTCTTTATCCATGGTATATTTCTGGCTCCTTTGTCATAAATTGTCCATATATGTGTGGATTTATTTCTGTGCTCGCAGTTCTGTTCCACTGATCTGTGGGTCTGTTTTTATGCCAAGACCATATTGTTTGATTAGTGTAGCTTTTTGGAATAATTTGAAGTCAGCAAGGATGATACCTTCAGTTTTGTTCTTCTTTCTCAAAATAACTTTGGGATCTTCTGTGATTCCATAAGAATTTTAGAATTATTTTTTCTAGCTCTGTGAAAAATATTATTGAAATTTTGATAGAGACTGCATTAAATCTATAGATAGCTTAGTAATATACTCTTGAAGATGCTGGAGGAAGCAAGAATGCTTGTACATTTCTTGTGAGAACATTCACTGGTAAAATGCCTATGAAGGGCAACTTGACAACAGCTATCAGAACTACACATAAATAGATATTTTGGTCTAACAATATCATTTTTGTAAATATTCTATACAGATATTCCTGCCCATATATGTACAAATTTGCAACATAACTTGCAATAACAAAAACTGAGAGTCCCATTGTCCATCAGCTGGGACTGGTTCAATAAATTATGAAATACTAAGCACTAAAATGAAACACTAAGCAGCTATAATACAAAATGAAGAGCTCTCCACACACTAGTATAGAATGATTTCCAAGATATATTATTAAGATGAAGAAGAAAAGACCAAAGTGCAGAACAGTGTGTGTAATATGCTACTTTTTATAAGATGAGTACAGGCAGGGAAAGATCTCTTATATCTTTGTATACTCATACAGCAATTCAGAAATGCACAAGAATCTAAAAACAGTGGCTCCCTATGTGGCAGTGCATGGGAATTGGAAAGGGGAGTGACAGATTGGAGGGAGACTGTAACATAATTTCTTCCCATTTTAAAACTATATGGGGATAGCTTCAAGATGGCAGAGGAGTAGGACATGGAGATCACCTTCTTCCCCACAAGTACATCAGAAATACATCTACATGTGGAACAGCTCCTACAGAACACTTGCTGAATGCTGGCAGAAGACCTCAGATTTCCCAAAAGCTTTGACTTACCATTTGTCTGTTTTTTTTGGTTTTTTTTAAGTCGAGTTTTTAGATCTTGTTATCATTGGTAGATTTGTTTTTTGGTTTGGTTGCTCTTTCTTTCTTTCTTTCTTTTTTTACTACTTTTAAACTTTTTTTATTTTTAATATTTTAAATATTTTTTATTTTAATAACTTTAATTTCTTTTCTTTTCCTTTCTTTCTTTTTTTCTTTTTCTCCCTTTTCTTCTAAGCCATGTGTCAGACAGAGTCTTGGTGCTCCAGCCAGCTGTCATGCCTGAGACTCTGAGGTGGGAGAGCTGAGTTCAGGACATTGGTCCACCAGAGACCTCCTGGCCCCACGTAATATCAAATGGTGAAAGCAGTCTCAGAGATCTCGATCTCAATGATAAGACTCAGCTACATTCAATGACCAGCAACCTATAGTGCTGGACACCCTATGTCAAACAACTAGCAAAACAGGAACACAACCCCACCCATTAGAAGTGAGGCTGCCTAAAATAATAATAAGTTCACAGACACCCTAAAACACACCACCGGGCGCAGTCCTGGACACCAGAAAGACAGGATCCAGCCTCATGCACCAGAAAAGAGGCACAAGTCCCCTACACCAGGAAGCCTATGCAATGCACTGAACCAACCTTACCCACTGGGTGCAGATACCAAAAACAACGGGAACAATGAACCTGCAGCCTGGAAAAGGAAACCCCAAACACAGTAAGTTAAGCAAAATGAGAAGATAGAGAAACACACAACACATGAAGGAGCAAAGTAAAAACCACCAGACCAAACAAATGAAGAAGAAATAGGCAGTCTACCTGAAAAACATTCAGAGTAATGATAGTAAAAGTGATCCAAAATCTTGGAAACAGAATGGAGAAAATACAAAAAACGTTCAACAAGGACCTAGAAGAAATAAACAGCAAACAAACAATAATGAATAACACAATAAATGAAATTTAAAATTCTCTAGAAGGAATCAATAGCAGAATAACTGAGGCAGAAGAACGGATAAGTGACCTGGAAGATAAAATAGAGGAAGTAACTACCACAGAGCAGAATAAAGAAAAAAGAATGAAAAGAATTGAGGACAGTCTCAGAGACATCTGGGACAACATTAAATACACCAACATTTGAATTATAGGGGTCTGAGAAAAAGAAACGGACTGAGAAAATATTTGAAGGATTATAGTTGAAAACTTCCCTAATATGGGAAAGGAAATAGTCAATCAAATCTAGGAAGTGCAGAGAGTCCCATACAGGATAAACCCAAGGAGAAACACGACAAGATACATGTTAATCAAATTATCAAAAATTAAATACAAAGAAAAAATATTAAAAGCAGTAAAGGAAAAGCAATAAATAACATACAATGGAATCCCCATAAGTTTAACAGCTGAACTTTCAGCAGAAACTCTGCAAGACAGAAGGGACTGGCAGAACATATTTAAAGTGATGAAACCTACAATCAGGATTACTCTACCTAGCAAGGATCTCATTCAGATTTGACAGAGAAATTAAAACCTTTACAGACAAGCAAAAGCTTAGAGAATTCAGCACCACAAAACCAGTTTTACAACAAATCCTTAAGGTACTTCTCTAGGCAGGAAACACAAAAGAAGGAAAAGACCGACAATAAGAAACCCAAAACAATTAAGAAAATGGTAATAGGAACACAAATATAAATAACTACCTTAACTATAAATGGATTAAATGCTCCAACCAAAATACATAGACTGGCAGAATGGATACAAAAACAAGACCTATATATATGCTGTCTACAAAAGACCCACATCAGACCTAGGGACACATACAGACTGAAAGTGAGGGGATGGAAAAAGATATTCCATGCAAATGGAAATCAAAAGAAAGCTGGAGTAGCAACTCACATATCAGACAAAATAGACTTTAAAAGAAAGTCTATTACAAGAGACAAAAAAGGGATCAAGGGATCAATCCAAGAAGAAGATATAGCAACTGTAAATTTTTATGCACCCAACATAGGAGTACATCAATACTTAAGGCAAATGCTAACACCCATAAAAAGGGAAATTGACAGTAACACAATCAGATTGGGGACTTTAACACCCCATTGTCACCAAAGGACAGATCATCCAAAATGAAAATAAAGAAAGAAACACAAGCTTTAAGTGATACATTAAACAAGATGGATTAAATTTATATTTATAGGACATTCCATCCAAAAAAAACAGAATACACTTTCTTCTCAAGTGCTCATGCAACATTCTCCAGGATAGATCATATCTTGGGTCACAAATCAAACCTTGGGAAATTTAAGAAAATTGAAATTGTATCAAGTATCTTTTCCAAACACAATACTACGAGACTAGATATCAATTACAGGAAAAAATCTGTAAAAAATACAGACACATGGGTGCTAAACAATACACTACAAAATAACCAAGAGATCACTGAAGAAATCAAAGAAGAAATCAAAAACTACCTAGAAACAAATGACAGTGAAAACACAATGACCCAAAACCTATGGGATGCAGCAAAAGCAGTTCTAAGAGGGAAGTTTATAGCAATACAATCCTACCTCAAGAAACAAGAAACATCTCAAATAAACAAACTAACCTTACACGTAAAGTAATTAGAGAAAGAAGAACAAAAAACCCCCAAACTTAGCAGAAGGAAAAAAATCAGAAAGATCAGATCAGAAATAAATGAAAAAGAAATGAAGGAAACAATAGCTAAGATCAATAAAACCAAAAGTTGGTTCCTTGAGAAGATAAACAAAATTGATAAACCACTAGCCAGACTCATCAAGAAAAAAAGGGAGAAGACCCAAATCAATAGAATTAGAAATGAAAAAGGAGAAGTAAAAACCAAGACTGCAGAAATACAAAGGATCATGAGAGATTACTACAAACAACTGTATGCCAATAAAACAGACAACCTGGAAGAAATGGACAAATTCTTAGAAAAGCACAATCTTCCAAGACTGAAACAGGAAGAAATAGAAAATATAGACAGACCAATCCCAAGCACTGAAATTGAAACTTTGATTAAAAATCTTCCAACAAACACAAGCCCATGACGAGATGGCTTCACAGGCAAATTCTATCAAACATTTACAGAAGAGCTAATACCTATGCTTCTCAAACTCTTCCAAAATATAGCAGAGGTAGGAACACTCCCCAGCTTATTCTGTGAGGCCACCAATACCCTGATACTGAAAACAGACAAAGATGTCACAAAAAAAGAAAACTACAGGCCAATATCACTGATGAACATAGATGCAAAAATCCTCAACCAAATACTAGCAAACAGAATCCAACAGCACATTAAAAGGATCATACTCCATGATCAAGTGGGGTTTATCCCCAGAATGCAGGATTCTTCAATATACACATATCAATCAATGTGATAAACCACATTAACAAATTGAAGGAGAACAACCATATGATCATCTCAATAAATGCAAAAAAACCTTTTGACAAAATTCGACACCCATTTATGATAAAAACCCTCCAGAAAGTAGGCACAGAGGGAGCTTACCTCCACATAATAAAGGCCATATGTGACAAACCACAGCCAACATTGTTCTCCGTGGTGAAAAACTGAAACCATTTCCTCTAAGATCCGGAACAAGACATGGTTGCCCACTCTCACCACTATTATTCAACATAGTTTTGGAAGTTTTAGTCACAGCAATCAGAGAAGAAAAAGACATAAAATGAAACCAAAATGGAAAAGAAGAAGTAAAACTGTCACTGTTTGCAGATGACATGATACTATACACAGAGAATCCCAAATATGCTACCAGAAAACTACTAGAGCTAATCAATGAATTTGGTAAAGTAGCAAGATATAAAATTAATGCAAGGAAATATCTTGCATTCCTATAACTACTGATGAAAAATCAGAAGGAGAAATTAAGGGCACACTCCCACTTACCACTGCAACCAAAAAAATAAAATACCTAGGAATAAACCTACCCAAGGAGACAAAAGACCTGTATGCAGAAAACTATAAAACACTGATGAAAAAGGTTAAAGGTGATGCAAACAAATGGAGAGATATACCATGTCCTTGAATTGGAAGAATCAAAATTGTGAAAATGACTCTACTACCCAAAGCAATCTACATATTCAATGCAATGCCTATCAAACTACCACTGGCATTTTTCACAGAACTAGAACAAAACATTTCACAATTTGTATGGAAACACAAAAGACCCCGAATAGCCAAAGCAATCTTGAGAAAGAAAAATGGAGCTGGAGGAATCAGGCTCCCGGATTTCAGACTATACTACAAAGCTACAGTCATCATGACAATATGGTACTGGCACAAAAACAGAAATATAGATCAATGGAACAGGATAGAAAGCCCAGAGATAAACCCACGCCCGTATGGTCACCTTATCTTTGATAAAGGAGGCAAGACTATACAGTGCAGAAAAGATAACCTCTTCAATAAGTGGTGCTGGGAAAACTGGACAACTACATGTAAAAGAATGAAATTAGAACACTCCCTAACACCATACACAAAAATAAACTCAAAATGGATTAAAGACCTAACTGTAAGGCCAGACACCATCAAACTCTTAGAGGAAAACATAGGCAGAACACTATGACATAAATCACTGCAAGATCCTTTTTGACCCACCTCCTAGAGAAATGGAAATCAAAACAAAAATAACCACATGGGACCTAATGAAACTTAAAAGTTTTGCCCAGCAAAGCAACTGACAAAAGAGTAATCTCCAAAATATGCAGGCAGCTCATGCAGCTCAATATCAAAAAAACAAACAACACAATCCAAAAAATGGGCAGAATACCTAGATAGACATTTCTCCAAAGATATACAGATTGCCAACAAACACATGAAAGGATGCTCAACATCACTAATCATTAGAGAAATGCAAATCAAAACCAAAATGAGGTATCGCCTCACACTGGTCAGTATGGCCCTTATTAAAAAATCCACAAACAATAAATGCTGGAAAGGGTTTGGAGAAAAAGGATCCCTCTTGCAGTGTTGGTGAGTATAAATTGATACAGCCACTATGGAGATCAGTATGGAGGTTCCTTAAAAAACTAAAAATAGAACTACCATATGAGCCAGCAATCCCACAACTGGGCATATACCCTGAGAAAACCATAATTCAAAATGAGTCATATACAACAATGTTCACTGCAGCACTACTTACAATAGCCAAACATGGAAGTAACATAAGTATCCATTGACAGATGAATGGATAAAGAAGATGTGGCACATATATACAATGGAATATTACTCAGCCATAAAAAGAAATGAAGTTGATTTATTTGTAGTGAGGTGGATGGACTTAGAGTCTGTCATACAGAGTGAAGTAAGGCAGGAAGAGAAAAACAAATACCATATGATAACACATATACATGGAATCTGAAAAAAAAAAAGTGGTTCTGAAGAACGTAGGGGCAGGACAGGAATAAAGTCGTAGACGTAGAGAATGGACTTGAGGATATGGGGAGGGGGAAGGGTAAGCTGTGACAAAACGAGAGAGAGTCATGGACACATATACACTACCAAACATAAGGTAGATAGCTAGTGGGAAGCAGCTGTATAGCACAGGGAGATCAGCTCAGTGCTTTGTGACCACCTAGAGGGGTGAGATAGGGAGTGTGGGAGGGAGACGCAAGAGGGAGGGGATATGGGGATATATGTACATGTATAGCTGATTCACTTTGTTTTACGGCGGAAACTAACACAACATTGTAAAACAATTATACTCCAATAAAGATGTTAAAAAAACAAAACAAAACTATATGAGCCACCTGAATGAATCATCTATTGAAAGTTAAAGAAATAAGAATGGTAAGATTCTAGATGTTTCCCTAAATGAGCTGAGTGGTTTAGACACTCATTACCCAAACCACAGATATTTTTGAGGTGACGTGTAGTACCTAGCCTTACAGACCAGGGGAAATGAAATTTTCATGGACATCACCCTGTCTTTCTCAAATGCAGAATTTAAAGCCTTAAGCTGTGGGGGAAAAAATACCTAAAAATTATTGACATTTTCACATAACCTCACACTTGCACTTTTGCTAAGACTTTGATCCTCAACTCTTGCTCCTAAGCATTGAGTTAATAGGAGTCCTACATGGCTCAGTGAATGGGTTCACTTGTATGACTATCGCAACAGAAGAGGCACTGCTGTCTTCATCTCACTCTTCCATGAAGGCAGCTGCTGCCTTGAGCTGTCATTTCCAAGGATCACAAGATCAGCAAGGCTCATGTACTCTCGACTTCCTGACTAAATTACTATGAATCAATAAAAAATGATCGGTCATTTAGCATAATGCACCTTGTAATAATAGGAAGTTTTCCATTTGGTAACAGTGCAGTGATGAAGATCTGGCTTTTCATGCAGCTGGTTGAGATGTATCTCAGGAGCTGTCTCTTGGATGACCGAATCTGTCATGGGTCAGAGAGACAAGGATTCATTTTAATCATCCAGACACTTGATGATGTTTTGGCGCTGTGGCCCACAGTGAACAGCTGTTAGCAGTGGCATTTTCTGCAGTACTAACGGGCCTTTCATCCCTTTTCAGAGCTAGTTGCTAAATGGATGTGGGTAAATATAGACTCTGAAGTAGAAGACTTTCACCTGCTTTTAAAACTTTTCCAAAAATCATCTATTCTTTATCCTTATCCAAACTGTGGACTCACAAATGAAAAGAGCTGATTTATTTTTGAACAGGGACAATGGAGAGAAATAGACTTATTTTCCCAGCATTCTGAGAAACCTACAGTTCATTGAGTCTACCTAGCCAGAGGGTCCCAGTCTCTACTCCATTCTCAGCCTGCATGTATAGGGAAGGCCTTAGAAAGACCACATGGTGAAATCCAAAGAGCAAAGACTCTAGAATAAGAAACAGCTCTGGTTGAATTCTGGCTCTGTGACTTACTAACACTAGAATCCATGGGCAAG
The DNA here is from genome assembly GCF_003031525.2 of Neophocaena asiaeorientalis asiaeorientalis. NCBI lineage: Eukaryota > Metazoa > Chordata > Mammalia > Artiodactyla > Phocoenidae > Neophocaena > Neophocaena asiaeorientalis. Next base: position 4,915,415 of record NW_020175536.1, on the reverse strand, counting down.
TGACTTACCTCTGGGCCCAGCTTCTTCATATAAAGGAATAATGATGATACTGCCTTTCAGGCTAGTTCTGAGTATTAAAAATATGTATTAAAAGTGGCTGTCACATTGAAAGCACTCAACAAATACACATTATTATTCTTTTATTAAGGGTTGTAACTTGATAATCACAGCTCTTGCAAGGCAGGTTAGGCCTGAGAGTGGTCCCAGGAAACAGGCGAAACATTCCTTCTTGAAGGGCATTTCTTCCATCTCTTAGTCATTTAGGTGAAGATACACAGACTCCAGAAGGGTTATTCCATTTTCTCTAAGTAACCAGTTTAGTGATATTAAATGAGAAAGTGCCACTCTTATTCAAGAACTTTTTATAGAATAAGTGTCCTGTTAGTTTCCCTAAGGAGGCTCCACTAAACTCAGTGCTGAAACTCCCCATTGACTGCTACCTTGTCTCAGACCCCTGTGTTAGTTGGTGAACAAGACAGACAGGATGCTTGTCCTTTTATAAATCCTAAGTTTCATGGGGTTTAGATAAAAATAAGCAGGCAATTAAAAATGGCGTAAAACATGCCACAGTTGAGGATGTGTAGAATGCTATATAAACAAAATCGCAGACCGAGGCAGGAGGTAGGGGAATAGTCATATAAAAGAGAAATAAGAGTTAACCAGGGGAATGAGATGCATGATGCTGGGGCGAGGGGAGCATTATTCCAGACAGCAGGAACAGCAGGGGTGTGTCGACTGGCAAGAAAATGAGTATTTTCGCTGAAGAGTGGAGCTGTGAGGAGACCCTGCAGTGTCTTCTAAGTCAGAGTCAGCCATCAGAGAGCTTTCAGCAGGGATGAGCACAATCAGATCTGTGTTTAAGAAAGATTGCTGTGACTGAAGGATGGAAAATAGATTCAAAGCTGCACGACTAAGGCAGCGAGATCCCTGGGAGGCTGCTGCAGTAAGTGGGGTGAGAGATGGTGTTTGCTAGGGAAATGGCAATGAGATCTTGGAATAGAAAGGACTTTCTGGGTAGTGCCCATCCCACATTGTGATACATCTTAGCAAATTTTACTAAACAGTGAAATTAAACATGTCAACTCACGGCAAACATCCTTAGCGAGTTTCATTTTAACTGGCAAAGTTTTCTCACTTCTAGCCAGGGAATTGTTTATTCAAAAAACCTGTGAGAACTGGTATACACAAGGCACTCAGGATTTACAAAGAAGAAACTGCCACCGTCGGGTGCAGAAGGGCAAGGGCTACAAATACAAAAATAACAGAAAGAACCTAGGGGGCAGGACAGGAATAAAAACGCAGACCAGAGAATGGACTTGAGGACACAGGGAGGGGGAAGGGTAACCTGGGACGAAGTGAGAGAGTGACAGGGACATATATATACTACCAAACGTAAAATAGATAGCTAGTGGGAAGCAGCCGCATAGCACAGGGAGATCAGCTCGGTGCTTTGTGACCACCTGGAGGGGTGGGATAGGGAGGGTGGGAGGGAGACGCAAGAGGGAGGGGATATGGGGATATATGTATACATATAGCTGATTCACTTTGTTATACAGCAGAAACCAACACAACATTGTAAAACAACCATGCTCCAGTAAAGATGTTTTAAAAACATAACAGAAAGAGATGGTGTTTTCTGTGCTATCAGAAAAAGTTCTCAACAAATATTGATCCAATACATGAAAGAATAAGTGAATCAGTGATGTTAGCTTCTGTTTGGCCTTAAAGGGTTGAGATGGGAGGGAAGTTCTGAGAGGAAGAAATAAAACAATATCCATGTTGAGGAGATTCCGTGAGTGAAGATATCGAGGTAGGGAAATAGGGAAAGTGAAAGCGTTCTGCTTACGGACGTATAAGCTGCATACACAGGCCCCGACTGAGGCAGGAAAGAATAGCACACAAAATGTAGATAAGAGTTGGAATGCAGAAAGTTGGGAGGTTGTAGATTTAAAAAATTATTTTCTTGGGCTTCCCTGGTGGCGCAGTGGTTGAGAGTCCGCCTGCCGATGCAGGGGACACGGGTTCGTGCCCCGGTACGGGAAGATCCCACATGCCGCGGAGCAGCTGGGCCCCTGAGCCGTGGCCGCTGAGCCTGCGTGTCCGAAGCCTGTGTTCCACAACGGAAGAGGCCACAGCAGTGAGAGGCCCGCACACTGCAAAAAAAAATTTTTTTTCTTTATGGGGGGAAACATTGGAGGTTTCTGGGTATGAAAGTAGATAAATCAGAGTGAGAGCCATCATCATAATTGGTTAATTTCTCTTCTTTTCTCTCCTGTGTTCTCTGTGATAATGTGCATGTGTGCATGTGTGTGGGCACAAGGGTCATCAGGTTCATAATAAAAACATTTCTTTTAGGGATTTGTTGCCCTCCATGCAAATCCTTACAAGAAGCTTCTTTCCACTTTGAACCCTTTCCTCTCCTCGCCTCTTTCACAAGTGCTTCACTTCTAATCCTCCCATACCTTTTCTCATACTGTGTGGTTTGCTACTCTCTTACTCTGTAGCTGCCTTTATGGTCTACATGATTCTATTACCACGCTCAGGCCAGCAGGCCTTCTCTAGGGCATGGTTCTACTTCTGCTGCCTCTGACCACAGCCCTCTCCATGGTCCAGCACCACCCAGTAAAGGCTTCATTCAGCCTCTGACTTCTAAAGCAAAAGCTGCATTCCACGGTAGGAGTGGCATCTATAGTTCTGTCCTAACTGGGAGTTGTAAGAACTGGAAATCTACTCCTTGGGAAACCCTGGCTTTGAAGCAAAGAGGGACTGGTTTCTTTTTTTTAAAAGAACTCCCATTAGGGAATCATTCTTTCAAGGGACAAAACAATGATGCCATCTATGGTGCTTCTGGTTTCCTTCAAATGTCTCAGAAGCATCTATGAGCAGGATTGTAATCGGTCCTTCTTTTGTGGGGATCTACACAGCCGCAGAAAGAAGTTAGACTCTGCCTGTGGTGCTCATTGGATGCACAGGACCTGGTCTTAAGAGTAACTCTTTCTTATGGAGATTACCAGATTGCACCTACCCTCTGCCCACACACATCTCAAATGTTTCCTTCAAGGAGAAGAAAATCCTTTTGTGATACAGAGACAGGGTAGAAGAGCGCCTTAATATTTCCTGACCTCATTCAAATTAAGAGATACACAGCAACGTTTTCTGGTCCTTGTACTGCATCCTTTTACAGAGCTTAGCAATTGTCATCATTTCAGTAAATACTTACAATTCACTATGTCATGCCTGGGGGATCACTGGCAATCAGGAGATATGTTCTCTTCTCTCAAAGACCTTATAGTCTAGTAGGAGAAACAGGCAAATTTTAACCAAATTTTAAAATTTTAACCAAATTTTAAAGCATTGTGATAAGTGCTCTGATAGATGAGTATAAGGTGCAGTAAGAGCAGAGGAAGCCCATCCTTTTATTACTAAATGGAGCAGATGACATAGCGGTTTAGAGCCTAGACAGATAGGGTCAGAATTCCAGTTCAGATGCTTCCTAACTCTGTGAGCCTGGGCATATGATTCAACTATACTATACAGTAGGTTCTCATTAGTTATCTATTTTGTATATAGTAGTGTATATAGGTCGGTCCCAATCTCCCAATTCATCCCACATCCCCTTCCCCCCTTGGTGACCGTAGGTTTGTTTTCTACATCTGTGACTCTATTTCTGCTTTGCAAATAAGTCATCTGTACCATTTTTCTAGATTCCACACATAAGCGATATTATACGACATTTGTCTTTCTCTTTCTGACTTGCTATATGACAATCTCTAAGTTCTGCCTCATTCTTAAAAAGATTCCTTTATTGGACTGAGGAGTATCCACCCTGATAATCCAGGATAAGCTCCTTCTCCCAAAATCTTTCACGTAATCACAAATTTTTCCATATAAGGTAATGTTTACTCTTTTAACATATGTTTGCCATATAAGGTTCTAGAAATTAGCAATGGACACATCTTTTAGGGCCACCATTCAGCCCACTAGACCATCTCATAAGAACCAAATAAATGCCACTTCTGTTGTGAAGTCTTCCCTGATAGCCTCCATCTCAAAGTAGCCTTTCCACAACCTGAGAATCTATAGCACTTTACTTTTACATCTTTTAACACCTTATAATTACTTAGGCATTACAAATATTTTTCAGCAAATCAAATTTGACCTACCAGACTTCTTCTCGTAAAGATAGTGAGACTAAAAAAACATTGAATTTCCTTCCAAAATAAAGGGTATATATTTCTTTAAGTTCTTTGACTTTAGGGACCACAATGTCTCAACTTTATGTGACTGTGATGATGACCAAACTCTTTAGCATATAGTAGACTGAAGTAAGTTTTTTTTTGCATGTATGGATCACTGGAGAAACCAATGTATAGATGGTTGATGTTTTTTCAGCTTTTGAAAATAGTTTTGCCTCAGAAGCATTCAGAAGCAGATATAGCTTGGCCACAATATTTGAAAAAGTGGCCCTGTGAAGACGTAATCAAATAGAATAGCTTTCTGACATTAGGTTGCACCCTTTGGATTCTGAATAATTTCATCACATACCCTCCAGAGCAGGAGAAAAATTCACAAAGATAGCATTTTCTCTTCATGTCGTATAAAATGGAAAATGCATGTTGTTTCTCACGGTGGCTGGAGACATCCTTCCTTCTTGGGCAATGCCAATTAACACAGGCCTCGGCTTAAAATTAGGGAGGTCTACTTTGCAGTCGACAGGACACTTAACCAAATCACAGAATATGCACACCGCCCTGCTAGCTTCTAATTATCTGTGATCATGTTGAAGTCTGGAGGGTAAAGCGTAGTTATAAAGAAGAGTAATAAAGGTGTCTTTGGTTGGACCATCACTTTGTAAAGAGCAAGCAGTGATTGATCTAACAGGCTAAACCACAGACCATCTGCAGCCTGTCTAAAGGATGTGTCCAGCTGGAACATCGGACTCAGGCTACTCTCCAACTCGACATTTTTCCTGAGCATCTGGAAGGAACATGAGCTTATGGTGCTGTGGCCCAGCTGCATTTTCACCTATAAGCTCCTCCGGTGAAAACTAAGTATGCGGATCTACGTCTATCTCTGCTAACCCAGGTCTCAGCAGTTGAGGGACTGATAGCTGCCCAGTCTTTGACTTTGACCTTTTAGATGTGTCAAGAGGGACTGTGGAAATACCAGTGACGGAGGCTTCACTAGACTTCTAGAAGGAGCTCTATGTGGACCGCTGGGGGCTCAAAACTTGAGGCTCGCCTCTGGCCACATGTGCGCATGCGCCTGACTGCTGGGCCGTACAGAGCCGCGCACTGAGGTCAAGCACTGTCTTTGGCCTTGTATTGATACTATGGCTTTGGATATAGATATAATTGCCTATCCCCTCTTGCTTAGTTTTTGGATTATCATTTTTCAGCATCTGTTATGTGACGGTTAATCTATATTTTATGGCTTTTTATGAAACAATTTTTTGTGAGCAAGAGGCATTTAGAAACATAAATAAATACAAATAAAAGCAAATAGAAATAACACAAACCTCTTTTCATAGATTAAAATGTGGACAAATGGCAGTTTTAAAAGAAAAAAGACAGATTAGTCTACTAGAAAAAGAAATACCCTTGGTTGGAAAGAGGTGGACCACAGTTCAGCTCTGCCACTAACTGTGGGTCCTTAAATAAGTCATTCATTTTCCCCATGACTTGTGTCTTCTTCTGCCACTTAACAAACAAATTCAAGTGTCTGCTATGTACCAAGAACTGTGCTAGAAAACATCATAATAACCAATATTTTCTGGAGATCTCCCTAGGTACCAGGAATAGTACTCAGCCTTCTACAAGCATTATTTCATTTGCTGTCACACCAACTCAAAGAGATCAGTGCTATCATCACCCCATTTTACAAATGGGAAAAATTGTATTAAAATGTTTTGCATGCTGGTAAGTCGTGGAGCTACAATTCAAACAAGGTTTAAGACTCCAAATCCCTGAGCTAACACAATGGACAGCTTCCAAAGAACCCAGGACAGACAATTGCAACACTGTCCAGGGCAATAATTAAGAAAAAAAAAAACTGAGAAAAGAAAGCAAAAAGAATGGATTTTTTGAAAGTGTGTTTTGGTAACTTAGAAGAAGACAGATTAGTAAAAAGATGTAATGAAAAGGAAAGGGAAATAAAACTTGTAAAGATGTCTTGCCTAAGGAGTCAATTATAAATTTTACCCTAGGATATTGAATGTTCTTCTCATGTGTGTAATGACTGCCAATTTATTACTTAAATCTATGCACAAACTCCTCCAGCACCAGCAGGAAATCTCCTGAAATATTCTTGACTATAGCACAGCCCTGAAGGAGCAATAGAGACACATGAACACATTGCTAAAAATGTTCTCTGGCCTTTGGAAGAGAAGATGTTTGACAGTTCTGCCTTAACTAGGTAACAGTTCTATATTCAAGGTTTACAGCGGAATATTTGTTCTTTCAATTGGGAACAGATGGACCATCAGTTTAACCATGAACATGAACCCAGGCGTAGCCACCAATAGGATTGTGATAGAAAGAAGGCAAGTCCCAAGGAAGAATAGGAGGTGATGGGCATTAGAGCAAAGGGAAGCTGCATACATTGGACACATTTTTCACTCCATCTGTTTGTTGAAATTTTAAGTGATTTTAATACACGAGGCAAAAAAGCAACTTTTTAACAAACTATTCCTCATTTAAGGCTCAGTTTGAACATCCCCTCCACCATACTACCACCTTCTCTGGCTAAAGAATTGACTAGCCCTACCAGTTTTTGTAACATCTATTAAAGCACTTGTGTCAGTTATTATATTTAATTATACACTTATAATATAGCTCCCCAAATGAACCCCTGATCCATGCATGCTGTAATACAAAGGATACAGGTGTTGAAGTCAAAAAGAGTTATCCAAGGTCAGAACTTGAAAGTGGCAGAGCTAAGTTAGTTAACATTTTGAGCCTTCTTTTCTTCATCTGCCAGTTGGAGGTGATAATAAAACCTACTTCATAGGGTTCATGTGAGGACGAATTAAGAGAATACGAGGGAAATGGTAGCATTGTTCCAGTTACTCAACAAAAAGTAACTATATTTTCATTATTCTTGCGCCCCTAGTACCAAGTGCCACAGATTGCTGGTTATTAGCTGCATAAATGCCATTTTTCCTATGGCTGATAATTAGATTAATCAGTATAATAAAACTACACAGAAGCCATGGGGAACACACAGAATTATCAGTGAGAAACAAATAAGAATTGACGAAATCGCTCCTAGAAGGTTTGCCATGTCTTTGTGGTCCTGTTGTGTGTGTCAAAGGTATGGAAGTGATATATGAGACCAGACCTCCCTCTCCCCAGGCATCCAATGAGCTCATAATCTCCTTCTTCTACTCCCAGAGTCCCAAGTTAGGGTGAGCACTCAGCAGTGAGTTCCTCCAGCTCTAGACTGCCCTGGAGTACCACTGTGATCTTAATTATTCAGTTTCTGCTTCTTTAAAGGGGCAATAATAAATCTGTTTCATAAAAGTCTTGTAAGGTTTAAATTTGAACATATGAATAAAAAATATGCAAAATGCAAAAAATATACAATTAATGTAAACTTTTTCTTGCTCCTTCCCACCTTCCTCACACTCTGATAAGCTGCATTGATAAAAAAGTATAATAGATTCAGCCACACCAAGGTGTCAATGACCAATGATGAAAGACTAGTTGTTCAAAGTTTTTCTTCTTCTGGCCTCTACCTCTTTGGTTTGCCTTTTTCCACAACTGGGACCATTTAATTCCCACACACACATTCAAAGCTGCTTCAGCTCCTAGGAGTGCCCTGCTTTCCTCCAAGAGGGATGTAAACACCTCTCTCCTAATGGGGCATTGGGGGAGGAAAGGAAAAGAAATCATTCACAAATCCACCCACCAATCCACTTATGCCATCATTCAGTAAACAGATATCATATGCCAGGCTCTGAGATAAGTACTACGGACAAGAAGTCAAATCATAATAACGACAAAAACAAACCATGGCCCATACTCTCAAGCTGTTCACCATAGAGTGAGGGAGACAGAAATATAAACAGACCAGTGCAATGCAGTGTGATGACTACAACGCAAGAGGCAGAAGCAAGCTGCAGTGGGGAGATGCTTGAGCTGTGTCTGTGTCATAAAGGAAAAGATGCAGCTCATCAGACCCCATCTCAAGTGCTAGTTCTTGTTTCTGAACTCTGACTTATTAAGGTTCATGGCAAGACCATGCCTCTAAAACAGAAGTCCAACTTTGTTCCAGTCAATCCATCTCCTACAGACCCAAGTCTTTTCCTCATGTTCAATCCAATGATTAGGGACCACACCACACTGAAAGGCTGCTTGATGTTTTTCCTCCTGCCTGGATTCTGAGACTGCCTCTCCAGATGACCCGTCATAAGCCTGCTGGACTCACATCCAAGCTCTGCAGCTCTGCTGGAGTTGCCCTGGAATAGCACGCATGCTCTCCTGCCAGAATAGAATTTCTATCGGCACCTAGAGTTTTCTCCTCGATCCTCACCAGCACCTCCAGCTGCATCTTACCAACTTTTCCAGGTGACCCTCATGCACCCTGAAGTCAGAACCACCTAATAAAGGAGGTAAGTGTCACACCTACCTATAGCTGGGAAACACGCTCTGTAGGATTCTTTCCCATAGCTCTTATTTCCCTCTCTGGTGATTGAAGCATTCAATATCAATACTTTCTGAGCATTTGCTGCATACCTGACACTGTGGGAGACATTGGGGAGATAGTGCTGAGTGACTGCACAGCCCGTGGGACTCCCTGCCGTCACCTCTGTGACCCACACCCTAGAACAGCCCTTCCCAGAGTGTGAGCAGTGGTAGACATGGAGGGGGGTATTTGCCTCCGAAGTCCCATGGCTCAAAATGTGCTCTTTTGCAGAGGTCCTAGTATTGACGGTAGTACAATTAAATAAGTACCAGTAGTCGGGCAGTTTCCTTTACTCTCTTAACGCTCTCTGATTCTCACAACTTCTTAGGAAAGACATATGTAAAACATAATTACACTTTAAAAAACCTTTCAAAAACAGTTGTGATCAGTGCTAAAAATAAAAAGTATCTACTGTATGCCGGGCATTGTACCACATCCAAATCCCAAGGAAAGGTGAATTAGAGACAATTTCTGCCCTAAGTAACTCACAGTATAGAAAGAAAGCACAATATAAAAATTGCCATAAAATATAACATAAAATGTGCTATGTGCAAGTAATTGGCTCTACTTGAGAACAGCATGTGGAAGATTTTTCATATGCCTAGAATTCAACCTGAAAAAATTAGTTCCACAATTTATATACTATTGATGTGGAATCATGGATACCTACTCACCCCCACCTACATATCAGATTAGCAACAGTTTTCAAGAAAAGTGTATTTCACGACCTTCGCAAATCTGTTGGAAAAGAGTGGAGTAGGCAGCTATATTTATTAGTGCAAACATGATGCTAAGCTTTTTGCTAAGATTCGTATACATAGTATTGTAAATAATTCTCACAACTGACCTTTAATGTTGACATTATTACTATCCACCATTTTCAGATGAAGAAACTGAGTTTCAGTGACTTAATTGCTAGATCAAGTTCCAGGCAGTGACAGAGCTGGGATTGAACCCAGGTCTCTCTCTCACTCCAGAGTCCCAAATGGTTCCTACTGTGCTTGGCCACCTTGAATGACCTTCTTCATTCCCTCTTGAGCTTGGTCTTTTCTTTTGTGTAGTTGAGTATATTTTTGGTAGGATTTTTCTGGTTCCGTTACATTCACTTGATTGCATATCTACTCCGACCAGGTGCTCCGCTGGGGATACTGATGAAAGCAAAGCCTCCATCTTAGAGGAAGGTAATCTTTTAAACCACCTCCCACTCTCTTGTGATTAGAAAGCATGCTCCTACTAATTATCAGGTATTCCGGAGTCGTCTTTCATATAATAAATGAACGCTTACTATGCCAGGCACTGGGGACACAGGCTCACTAAGTAATGGCCTTTGACCTCAAGGAGTCCATGGTCTAGCAGTGGGGGAAACAAGATATGAAGCAAGCAGAATTATTAATTTAATGGCAGAAATGTGATAGAGGGGCTGTGCAAAGTCAGATGAGAGGGAGAGGCCAGAGAGGGCTTCTTAGAAGTAGGGGTGCCTTCACGGACTCCAGAAGGATGAGTAGAAGCAGAGTAAAGTTGCGGAGGCAGCGGAGGTTGTAAAGACATTCAAAGCAGAAAGCAATGTCTCCTGGAAGAGAAAGTTTCTGCCTAAAACAGGAGAACCACAGCTAGATTAACATTTATTTTCCCAGTGCATTATGCGAGCACAGGGTTAAGAACACTGGCTCTAGCATTAGGGAGATGTGATTTCAAAATTAGCACCCTCCGAACCTCGATTCCCCCACCTGTGAAATGGGGGTAATAGCTATTGTGAGGAATGAATGAAGTCATACATAGCCAGAGAGCCTAACCAGGGTAAGTGTCACTCATGATGTTATTGGCACTTGTGTAGCTCAGGGTGACAAAGTAGACCATTACCATTCAATTAGGGGTTTATATTATACATTGTTTCAAGCTGTAAAATACTATTGCAGAATCCCCCCCTCATAGTCTCGGAGGGAGTCTATGGATCAGTGCTGTTTATGGTATGAGAGCCGTAATTCTCCTGTGATCAGGCCAGACACAACTATGAACAACACGTACAGAGGAAAGCAGTAACTGACATCCAGTTTTGCTTTGTTTGCTAAGAATGTTAATGGCCTCGGCTTCCTTCTTTCCTTCCTCTCGGTGAGCTGGAGCAGAAGAAAAACGTAATTTATTTCATTGTACTGCCAACACTTCATTTCATTTCCCTCGAATAATTCTCTGGGTTGATCATTGGCGGTTTCTTATTTGTCAATCCTTTCCCAGTGCAGCTGAGGAGATCTTAGAGGAGTGATGCTAAATCAATATTTGACCTTTATGCAGGCCCTGGAAATGCCCTGAATCCACAGCTGGGGCCGAAAGCTGTCTTGAGCACAGCCCTGTCCCACTGAGTTAGCTCCTGACCTGGAAGTGAGGCCTGGGCTGCAAAGGCTACTTCACCGTGGTTTGCCCAGAGTCCCAAGATGCCTGGTCTTCAGAGATTGTAAATGTTTGTTTCATGTCCACCGCCACCACCACCATACCCCACTGAGACCTGGGGTGGCCCTTTCACTCACTGACACTGAAGTGGGAGTCAGTGGGCCCGAGTTCTGCTCTTAGCTCTGCTGTGTGACCTTAAGCAAATGACTTCTCTGGTCTCAGTTTTCCTTCCTGAAAATGGGCTGATAGGGCTAGTGAGTCTCCAAAGTTACTTCTAGTTCAGTGCTATTTAGAAAACCCAGCATGCTCTCCTTCGGTATTTTAACAGCAGTGCGCCATTCATTCCACAAGCATTTATTGTGCACTTATTCATGCCAGGGACTCTGCTGTAGATACTACTGAAAACAAAATTGGTTCATGGTCTTTGCCCCTCTTGCTGTCTTGCAGAGGATACAGACACCAGCACAAGGGTGTAATTGCAAATGAAAAGGTGAGGGAGAAGTGAGGGATAACTGCTCTCTGCTCTTACCAGAAACAGAGCAGGCTTGGAGACTTGCACAGAGTACTGGACATTGCATGTAAAGGCTCATGAAGATGTCGTGGGATGTGTTCAAGTATGAACAACCTGAGAACAGCCACTGAGTACTAAGGAGGTTTGAAACTGGGCCACATAAAGAACAAAGGATGTAGAGCCAGGGAAGAGGAAACTTGGTGGAAGGGAGTGGAAATTTACCCAAGAAAAAAGGTTCTTCAAATAACTGAAGGACTGATCTGTGGAAGAAATATTATACTTATTCTAGATGGTCTCATGAGATCAAATTATGATCAGTGATTGGAAGTTGGAGGGAAATAGATTTGGGCTCAATATAAGAAATCTCACAGGGGACTTCCCTGGTGGTCTAGTGGTTAGGACTCCGAGCTTCCACTGCAGGGGGCACGGGTTCGATCCCTGGTCAGGGAAGTTAGATCCCTCATGCCACGCTGCGAGGCCAAAAGGAAAAAGAAAAAAGTCTCACAAACTAAATATACAACAGAATAGGCTGCTTCAGGAATGTAGTGAATTCCCTGTCACTAAAAGTGCTGAAACCAAGCATAGAAAGATTACAGGATAGGCAGAGCACCTTTAACAGTGGGACTATCTAGACAAAGAATCAGCAGTCAGTGTGGGCAGTGAGTGAATGACTAAAGGAATAGATGTACTCTAGCCCCAGAACACATATGGAAGCTTTGCCTGTGGGGCTGGAAAAATTACCTACCAAATTCCTCTCATTCTGAGAATCTAGAATTCTATAGCTCTATGAAGCTGATAGAAGTTTGCTGTCTATAGAGTGATTGAGGACCATAAACAAGGTTCCCAACATAAAAGATCTTTCCCATATGCTTGAAATTGCAAAGGATCTCAAATTCCAAATCTATAAAATGGGAACAATAATATTTGTACCATAAGGTGTGTTTTTTAAAGAGATAATATGCAGGAAGTACCTAACACTGTGGGCTTAAATGACTTAATTCAAGCAAAGCATTTAGATCTGTACCTGGTAGATATTTATTGTACCTTTGGGTAATAGGACTTGTTCCTTTCACACTGTAAAGACCTCTTTAGGTGAAGATCACATTAACATGATCCTTACAGAAACCTTAGGGGAGAAAGTAGTTTAAGGAGGGAGCGAAACTAGAATTCTTGAATTGATATACAGAGAAAAATCTAATTCAAAAAGATACATGCAAAAAAAAAAAAATACATGCACCCCAATGTTCATTGCAGCACTATTTACAATAGCCAAGACATGGAAGCAACCTAAATGTCCATCAACAGATGAATAGATAAAGGAGATGTACATATATACAGTGGAATATTACTCAGCCATAAACAGAATGAAATAATGCCATTTGCAGCAACATGGATGGACCTACAGATTATCATACTAAGTGAAGTAAGTCAGACAGGAAAAGACAAATATATGATATTGTTTATATGTGGACTATAACATATAACTATAACTATATAGCATAGTCCTATAACTATATAACATATACACACTACTATATATAAAATAGATAACCAACAAGTCCTACTCTACGTATATCACAGGGAGGGAACTAAATATCTTGTAATAACCTATAATGGAAAAGAATATGAAAAAGAATATATATATATATATATATATATATCTGAATCACTCTGCTGAAACTAACACAACATTATAAATCAATTATATTTTAATAAAAAATTTTTAAAAGAAAGAGGAAAGAAAAAATAAAGGTATGTTACCAAAGCAACTTTCAAATTTTAGTCAGTGTGTGGACTGGGTAGACTAAGTTGATAAACACATACATTGACTATGCCTCAAAAATGTCTCTCAAATCTTGCTCTCCTCTCTACTTGCACTGCCACTGCCCTGAGGACAGAGAGACATGACACAAGTTAAAGCGCTGAAGCAGATGCTTTAGAGAGAGCAGGCAGGGTCAAAACTAAAGGCAGAAACTGGAAGGATTTCCTGAGGGCTCAGAGAGTGTATAATTGCAGACCTGTGTTGCTCAGCGAGGAAGGAAAAGCCAAAGGTGTTAAGTTGATTCAAACTATCGTAAAATCTTCCATTTGATGCCACTTGCCTGCTTCAGCCTGTTCCCCGCGTCACTTAGCAGAATATGGTCTTGCAGGAAAACAAAGCTGATTGTATCTGCTTAGCAGTTTCGGTGAGCTTACCATGACTGTAAGATACTACAGGACAAATGCCTTAGCCTGGGCCAGGCTGATCCATCTCCTGAGTTTCAGCTCCTCCACCTTCTCTGCATATTGTCACATGCTCCTGTTATGTAGGGCTTTCCACCACCCCCAGCGCTGTCAGGTTACACGCACTGTACCCTCCACCCCACTCAGAAACATGCTCCTGCCCCACCATTTTCCTCCGCATCACGCCCCACCCCAAAACTATCCTCTTCTTTATGTTCTTTTTTCCTTAAGATCTCACTGTACCACTTAGAAAGTGGTAATCTCCAATATCCCCAACAACTGAGCCCAACCCCCAGCTTCACCTAAGGTTTTTTTTTTTCCCCAGAGTACTTGTCTTCACATCTTCATAGTTTTTAGAGCGAAGCCAGAGTCTCACTCCCCCAGCCGACAGTGATATCTACAAAAACGAGGAGTATACCATTATGTCCCAAGGGCCGAGTGAATGAATGCCAGGCACTTCATAGGTACGCTACACATATTTATTAAATAAATCACTAATCAAACATTCAGCTTAAACTCCTCGGAAGCAAGACTCTTTATAAAGAAAATATGATCACCTGCATATCTGCTATAAGTCATAATCTCTCTTTTATTTGTCCCTTCCCTGTTCTCCCTCTACGTTTTTTATGTTCTTTATACATTTGTTCATTTCTTTCAGGCTCACCAGACACTTATTCATCTCTTCTGATTTAATTTCTCCCTCCATAGATCTACTGTGCTTGGACATCTCAGCTACAGAGCCTCACATTCGTAAATATCTGCTGGATGGTTTTACTCCTCAGATGCCTTCAACACGTTAATAGATAATGTTTAAGAATCTGGTTCGATAAGCTGCATCGTTTGCTCACACTCAAATGGGACTGAGATGTGTCCATCCATAACAGCTCCCATGGCATTCAAATATAGATTAAAACACATAAAAGTAAAACAAACTTCATTTAGACTTAATAAAATTTAATGCCTCTCTCAAGAGTGCAAAATATTTTCAAAGGTGGACACTTTCAGAAAGAGCTTCCCTGACAGGAAAATGTCCCTCTGGAGGTTCGTTGTTGGGAGACAGGTTTCGTTAGTGACTTTGCTTTCATCATTTCACGACTTAATGTGCTTAAACTGACAGCTTTATTTCTGGATTTTTAAATGGGCAGGAGCATTTCCACAAAGAGAGGAAAAGGCACAGACATCCTGGGCATGAAGGAACACTTGCATCTTGAGAGCATCATGTCTTAATTGCAGGCACACGTTAATGAGAGAAGCAGGGCAGGCGGGCGGGTGTCAGGGTGGAAGAAAGAGGTGCTTGTACACCCTTCGGACCAAACTCAGTCTCACCTAATTGAGAAGTGGAGCTGTTTCTGGCTTCCCTTAGCACACAGCCTGGAGGAGCTGACATGTGGATTCCCTATTAACTGGTGCTGCCTATGATTTCTGTGATTTAAGAGAGGAGCCAACTATGTTTTTCACCACATTACTGGCAATGAAACAGATGATGAGGTGCCATGATCTTTTCCAGGACCAGATGCAATTCCAGCCAGACTGTGGATGGACAGCCCTGCTTGACTTAGCATGACGGAAACACTGCCTCTCCCCAGGGACAGTGAGTGTCGCATGGCCAAGGGAGAGCTGGTCAGGGGGCCATCACAGTCATGACCACACTGGTGGCTGGGTAGAGAGAGAAATGTAGGCTTCACAAGTCACTGGGTGGCTTTTCCAGGAAGATAGAAAAACTGTTGGAATTCCTAGCCTCACTGACTTTTTTTCCCCTTAATGTTAGGCTGTACAGAAAGCTTCTTCAGATCACTCCTAAGGCTTTATGAAAACATGATGGCAGCTCTAAGTAGCATCTGACAGTAGTATGTCCAGCCATAACAGCATTAGTCCAATGAAAAAAGAGAAAAATTTAAAGAGACAGAGAGAGATTGATTGCACGTATTCTTGGTGGTTTTCTCATACTTCCTCTTGTTTCTGATGGATAATAACTCCTCATGACTCCAGGATGTTTCAGTGAGTGAGGCTTGTTTGAGTTTGTTTTATTTCCTTAAAGATGTGGACATCTGTGTATACTTGTGTGTCTGTGGGCGTGAATGTATATACATATGCACTTGTGTGTACCTGCATATCTTTATCAGTGACAGCAAAGTCAAGGGTATTTCCAAACAGCTATATCATATTTCCTGAGCATATTTCTATGGGTTGGGATTACCCTGTAGTGTCATCTTGTTGACCACAGCCTGGCTTTAACCAGGATGATCACTCAGATATTTAACCTGTGTCACCCACGGACAAGTTGGCTGCTTTAGCATGCTTGTTACTATAAAACCTGAACAGAGGCCTTCCCTGGCGGCACAGTGGTTGAGAGTCCGCCTGCCGATGCAGGGGACGCGGGTTCGTGCCCCAGTCCAGGAAGATCCCACATGCCGTGGAGCAGCTGGGCCTGTGAGCCATGTTCGCTGAGCCTGCGCGTCCAGAGCCTGTGCTCCGCAAAAAAAACCTGAACAGAGAGGTGGACTCTGAGCCCTACTCTTCATATTTCTTGAACTTTGAGTTCCATATAATGTGAAAGATCAGGCTGAAGATCCTAGAGCAAGACAGGTGTATTCATTTGTTACCATAACAAAGCAAAACAACAGAAATTTACTTTCTCACAGTTCCAGGTTTGGTTTCTCCTGAGCCCTCTCTCCCAGCCCTGAAGGTGGCCACATTTTCACTATGTCCTCACCTGGCCTTTTCTCTCTGTGTGTCTCTGCCTCTTCTTATAAGGACACCAGTCTTATGGGACTATAGGACCTCACCCTAAAGATAAAATTCACTTTAAGTTAGTCACCTCCTTAAAGACCTGATCTCCAAATGTGGTTACATGCTGAGATCCTGAGGGTTGGGACTTCTACAAATGAGTTTTGAGAAACCATAGTTTAACCAATAACAGCAGGCCTTTTCAGTGGATATCATTACAAACATCATCATCAAGGTTTTATTCAACTTGGGGCTGTTGGCTTCTGGAAGCTCTGCATTTTTACAATGATATGCTTATTTAAGTCATTCTACAGATACCCAGTTTAGAGCAACAGTTGCTGTCTCTTGTTCATGAACAAAAAAAACCAAAAGACTAGATCTGAAACTTAACTCACTTTATACTTTGTAAGAAGAATATGCCAAGTGGCATCTTTTTTAATGAGACCATTTGGAGAGCACTGCATGTGACTAAAATAATAATTCGAGAAGAAATGCAGGTCATCCCTAGTATAAAATTGGAGAAGCTCTCAGAGCTGCATTTTTCTGTCTCATTGAAATGTCTTCATCTGTCATCCTGTCTGCTTCTTCACTCCCAACTCACCTGTGGTGCTGTAGAAAATAAAATTTTTAAAAATCCTTCTCCCCTTTGCCCAAGTCTCCCTCAGACATTCAAGGTTAGATTACGTATGATAGTTAAATAAGTTACAAAATAATTATTGGAATACTTCATCACAGTAAGACCTTTTCCTCCTCTGTGTTGCCTCAATCATAATAATACTAATTATTATATTATTATAAAAGCAAAAGCAAAGCTGCTGTTGTTGAGTTGCAGGCACTTTGCTAAGAGCTTTATATTTTTTATCCCAATGAACGCTCACAACAGCCCTATGAAATATGTACTATCATTATTTCCACTAAGAATATGAGAAAATTCCAGCTCTATTCCTGGCCAAATTCTTGATTAGTTTTCCCCTCAGTCCTATATCCGTCCAACTCCTGCCGGTCCAGCCAATCATCCTCCATCCCACTTGGTTAGGTAGTTCGGGTGTTGATCCTCAGCATAGTCTAGGTCATGTTTGCTCAGAATCTCGACTCCACTAACCCAATCAAGCCCAAAGTCCAGGCTGGTCCTCTGGGTTGGCATCTTGTTAACCTTCCCCATCTTCACACTTAGGGATGTGTTAAGGCTTGAGACTTACTAGGGTTATTCTTTTAAGGCTTATTAGGGTTATTCTTTTAAGTCCTTCACTCACTGATTTCACAAGGAATTTTGATAAATCAAGATGTTTTTGAAGGCTTCCCTGGTGGCGCAGTGGTTGAGAGTCCACCTGCCGCTGCAGGGGACATGGGTTCGTGCCCCGGTCCGGGAAGATCCCACATACCGCGGAGCGGCTGGGCCCGTGAGCCATGGCCGCTGAGCCTGCGTGTCCGGAGCCTGTGCTCCGCAACAGGAGAGGCCACAACAGTGAGAGGCCCACGTACTGAAATAAATAAATAAAGATGTTTTTCACCATATAGGTGAAAAAAATCAGAAAATTTTTGCTATAAAATAATAAACAAGAGATCATCAACTGATTAAATTCTATATATTTCTCTTTCTGCAAAAGCATCCAATTGCACTTACCCAAATGGAACAAGTTCTCATATTAACACCCCCCCCAAAAAAAATAGAATAGAATATCCTATGGGATAGAATATCATCAATAAAATAGAGATATTATCTATAATCTTAAGAGGCCACCAGGGCCTTTTTCACCTAAACTCTTTCCAAAAGGAATTGTAGTTGGTACCCAAACCCTCAACAATTTGGATACTGTCGTTCTTTGAAGACACCACCACGCTGCAGTCCAATCAGACCTAGACAGTCCTCGCTCAGCATAAGATCAGTCTCCTTCAGGACAACCTGGTTGACACTTTGAACTCCTGTCTGTTTGTTTGTTTGCTTGCTTGTTTGGTACTTTATCTCTTTTTTCCTTCCAACAGAAGTGAAGCCATCATCATTCTGGATCCATCCCCTTGAATTGGGATAAAGAGTGCAGCGGGGCTCATATGTCAACCCAAATCCCCTGCTTCCTATTCACATTGTCCACTCTAAAAAAACTAGCTGAAAAAAATATGTGGGAACTCATAGGATCATTGAGTAAATTCCAAAGCTGAAGACTTTGTGTTTGTTAGTTGGCTGTATTCAGTACCTTCATCTCAATGTTGACTAAACATAGTAGGAAGAGAAGTAAGAATTGTAAATAAATTGGTATTTATTAAAACAGTGGGAGGAGGGCCATAACAATCCTGCTAGGTGGGAACACTATTCAGAGATTAAATATAGGGATGTATAACTTTAGGCAAATTTATAAAAATGACTTAACTATATGTAATACAACAAGGTTTAGGCAAGCTCAGCCAACATCCAGTACATGGCACATGGGAGAATGTTCCATATGGTAAGTAAATTCAAGTGCATGCCCCCCGTGGAAGAAGTGAAAATTCAGGCACCATTATTATTAATAGAAAAACTTTTTGTCTCACATCAAGATATATATTTTTTGCATTATCTCACAGCTGATAGCCATGGCATGCACATTTTGTCTCATTTCAGTAGATTCTCTTGCCATCTCCAACATCTATGAAATGATCACTCACTTAGAGTTCAATTATTAAAATGCATTTGTCAGTACCTCAGTGGATATAAATCAATGCTGAGCACCTCAAATGAATATATTTTTGGTTCAGGGTATGCTACTTGAGGCCTTCTCTGCACACATAGTAGGGAGAGGAAAAGACTAGAAAGAAGTAGACTAGAATTCCAGCTGATTAGAAATATTCTCACACTAGAAAATCAACACACTATGTCCCAGACAATTTTCTAGGTGTGCATGTTAATTTGTGCAGTCCTTGTAACAACCCAACAGAAGAGGAGTTATCATTATACTGTGTTACAGATGAAGAAACCGAGACACAGAGAAAACCAGTAACTTGCCAATGTCACCTCTAATGACTGGGGAGATGGGGCTGAGCCAGGGCAATCCAGCTTGTGCACTTAGTGCTCCCATCCTGGAGAAATGGACATGGCACACTCACTGCTCATCCACATAGGTAGCACCATGCTAAGCAGCACAGCATGGGAGAACTATACGCACATCAGAACACCTGAGCCATATTCCTGAATCTAGCACCCGCTGATCCAGGAGGCCGGACAATGCCTTTTAAGCCCTCTGGCAGATAGTGTTGTGAGAGCACATAGTAGGTGTGAAACATATCTGAACAGCTTTAAACGTTATGAAGATACAGAGTCGTGCATTTTATTGTTGCTTATAAAAACATGGAGATAAGTGAATCTGAAAAAGAATATATATATGTATGTATAACTGAATCACTTTGCTGTCAGTAAAATTAACACAACATTGTATATCAGCTATACTTCAATAAAATAAATTAAAAAAAAAAAACACTGGAGTTATGGGGAACATTTCACTCTACCTTTTTCCCAAGCTTCATTTATTTACATAGAATTGTTTACTTTTAATAATATATACCTAATATTTTTCCATAACTTCGTTTCTTATATTTAAATACCTACACAAGACCCATCATGAGGAAAATAATCATCTAATAATAATTAAAGTAAATACATAATAAGTTAAAAGTGGTTATCCACATACTACATAAAATCATCTCACACACCACCAGAAAGGGTAAGACAGACTTTCCTGAGAGTCCACAGAAATGGAAATTTTCTTATTTTCTTCCTTTATTTATATTTTCCTTCCTTTTTTTCTACCTTCCTTTTTTTTACATTTCTTTCTTTTTTCCTTTCCTTCACAAATACTTCATGAGTGCATACTATGTGTCAAGCAACATTCTAGAAAACTACAGAGAAACCAAAATAAACTCTCTGAAAATTTTAAGATTTTTTTGTCGTAGTTCTGTGAAAAATGCCATTGGTAAATTGATAGGGATTGCATTGAGTCAGTAGATTTCCTTCGGTAGTATAGTCATTTTGACAATATTGATTCTTCCAATCCGAGAACATGGTATATCTTTCCATCTGTTTGTGTCATCTTCGTTTTCTTTCATTAGCATCTTATAGTTTTTGGAGTACAGGTCTTTTGTCTCCCTAGGTAGGTTCATTCCTAGGTATTTTATTCTTTCTGATGCAATGGTAAATGGGATTGTTTCTTGAATTTCTTTTTCTGATCTTTCATTGCAACAGATTTCTGTGTATTAATTCTGTAACCTGCAAATTTACCAAATTCATTGATGAGCTCTGTAGTTTTCTGGTAGCGTCTTTGGGATTTTCTATGTAAAGTATCATGTCATCTGCAAATAGTGACAGTTTTACTTTTCTTTTGGATTCCTTTTATTTCTTTTTCTTTTCTGATTGCCGTAGCTAGAACTCCCAAAATTATGTTGAATAAAAGTGGTGAGAGTCGACATCCTTGTCTTGTTTCTGATCTTAGAGGAAATTCTTCCAGCTTTTCACTGTGGAGTATGATGTTAGCTGTAGGTTTGTCATATATGGCCTTTGTTATGTTGAGGTATGTTCCCTTTATGCTCACTTTAAGAGAGTTTTTAATCATAAATGATGTTGAATTTTGTCAAAAGCTTTTTCTGCATCTATTGAGATGATCATATGTTTTTTAAAACACAGTCTGAAAGGATACATGCACCCCAGTGTTCGTTGCAGCACTGTTCACAATAGCCAAGACATGGAAGCAACCTAAATCTCCATCAGCAGAGGAATGGATAAAGAAGATGTGGTACACATATACAATGGAATATTCCTCAGCCATTAAAAAGAATGAAATAATGCCACTTGCAGCAACATGGATGGATCTGGAGATTGTCATACTGAGTGAAGTAAGTCAGACAGAGAAAGAGAAATATCATTTGATATAGCTTATATGCAGAATCTTAAAAAAAGATACAAATGAACTTATTCACAACACAGAAACAGACTTACAGACTGAGAGAATGAATTTATTGTTATGGGGGGGAAGGGTGGGGGGAGGGATAGTTAGGGTGTTTGGGACTGACATGTACACACACTGCTATATTTACAATGGATAACCAACAAGGACCTACTGTATAGCACAGGGAACTCTGCTCAGCATTATGAAACAACCTAAATGGAAAAAGAATTTGAAAAATAATAAACTCCCTGTTTCCATAAAGCTTTCTTCCTACCACAAAAATAATCAACCAACAAGCAAAAAGTTAGCATCAAATGTAACCTCAGAGGCTCTAAAAAGAATAACATGAGATAAAGAGACAGAGAGTGAAGTGGATGTGGGAAGGTCTTCTCTCTTCCCTCCAGATACACTCTGAATCTTTGCCACATGCTTCGTCCAGTTTGGGTTTTGCCAATGGGAAAGCTCTGGCAGGAGATGGGAGAGCAGAAGAAGAGGGTGTTGGGGTTCTTTTTTCCTCATGCTCTCTCTGCAAGGTCATCGGGTTGGGGACTGGGCCTCGGGGCTCTCCGCTCAACTCTGATTGTAAGCGGAATGGGAGACTACTTTAGGCATGGTGGCCAGAAAAGTCCTCTCTGAGGGACAGACATTTTCCCCTTGGAACCAAGAACATTGAAAGATAGAACGTAAGATAAACACAGATTTTTGGTCATCCACAATCCATATCAGTTTTTTTTTTTTTTCCTTCTAGATCCCTTGGATACGAAAACCAGAGAAGAGCCATCAGAGAACCAAGACAGTGAGCTGGGTTATTTGGATGAAAAGCAAGAAGAGGAACATTGCATGTGGCAGAGACAGTCAGAAGGAAAAGCTTCTCGGGATGGAGGGAGAAATCAGAGAAAGTTGGAGCTCTTTCTGAGCAGAAGTACCAATCTCTCTGTGGCCAATGCCTATATCCTCAACTCCCAAATGTATGAAGACCAAGGATTCTCAATATCTGAGGATCTGGTTTATCTGCATAGATAGCTACTATTTTTTACTCTCACATGAAACTGTATTCTTATTTTCAGTTTTCCAAGAAATGCTACTTGAAACTAAAAATGCAATTTGAATATTTTGAGCTAAATGTATTCTCCTCTTAATTCCCTTTGCTTTAGTACCTCTTTTTCCTTAATTTTTATGGCTGGAAGAATGTAATTAATTCACCATGATTGCTTAGAGAGACACTTTCCAGGTCCTCCCGGGTATACTGTAGACATTTCCTTGAAATTGGACTGAGGGAATAGAACCTCTATTAAATAATTTATTATATTTGATATTAATTCATCTAGATTGTTTTACTTTTCTGAAAAGTACATGCTAAAGTTCTTAAACAGTGTGAAATATCTGTAGCCTCTGGTATTTCTGGAATATCTTTATCACCCCACAATTCTGTTTAGAGAAGCACAATTTGGAGTTTAGCATCCCAGTGTATTCCTCTGAAAATGTGCTCTTTTGGCGAGATTTTTTTTTAAGCGTTGGGGACTTTACCCAGAGCACAGTAAATTGAACTTTCTAGGATGAGAGAAATATATATTTTTCATATTACTGTTATCAGAAAGCTGCTTTTCTGGGAGCTCTTCACTCTAAAATTGGTCCTCACTCATTTGACCAATCTTCTATGGTTTATCTGAAATTTTAAAATGTATGTTTTGCTGAATTTTGATATGGCAATGTCTCTTTATTTTCCTTAAATAACCACTTTGAAAGAATGACTGGCAATTTAAAAACTAGTACTTATTATTTCAGAACTTTCTAACGGATGAGTCATAGGCTGAAAGCTTGCCACACATTCATTTTGGCTAGCATCAATGTTACCTCCCGAAAAGCTACAGAAATGTTTATACATGCTATGTTAACTGTGGGCTCTTCTGAGGATTGACTGGAAATTAAATAATTTATGCTTTTTTTCCTTTTAGTTTGAATTCCTATAAATTAAAGCAAAAATAGAAATTGTATTTTTGGAGTAAACTAGAGTTTACTTTAAAAAATATACAACAAGCAAAAAACTCTGCCACATTTCCCAACAAATAAAATATTGTTAACAAATGTGCCAGTGTTTCTCTGGGCAGTTTATATTTTATTTGGGAGTTTTCATATAAGTAAGTAATCAGAGAAAATGTGTCTTTGCTTAGCTCAGACTTCGGAGCTGGAAGGGGCCTTGAAAATTCTTTGTGTAAACTCTTCACTTTATTGACAAGAAGGCCCAGAGCTTGAAAAGAGAAGTGAGTCAGCCAAGAATGGCATAATCTCTTCTGAATTTATAGAGAGGCACCAAGAGCCTCTCTCTGCCCTCCTTGGAGCTTTGTGGAGGATAACTGAATTGGGTCAGGCCAAGGAGAATCCTGGCAGAAACACTGGAGACACTCAGTGACCAGTAAGAAGGAAGAAATTATCCAGGGTGATAGTCTAAGAAATCAGAATCCAGTCATTTCAGCTGTACGTTGTCCCTCCTAACCTTAACAGACCCCATAGCTGCAGTTGCCTCCTACACTGAGTCTGAATCTCTACCTGGTGTTTGGATACATAAATCAGTGTGTGGTTTGCCCTCTACAGGGTTTCCTTACAGCTGTGTTGAATGGTCACTGCATGAGAGTGTTTACCCACAGGGACAGATGGGGCTGAAGCCTAACATTCACATCCCCACTCCCCAAGCCATGCTCTGTGGCAGAGGGATGTGTTGAACCACTCAATGGAAACACGAAGTATGCCCCTTCCCAAAAGGGGTTCCCTAGTTCACCTAGAAGTCATATGAGCTGGTGGAGTCCTGGATAGTCTACCAGTTGAACGTCTTTTGGGAAATCCACTTTTCAAGTAGGTAGCTTGGCTAAATGACCTTTATTAACAAAAACTCTGACTTTTTTACTTATAGGAGTGAGAAGGAGGGCATCTATCCCTCCTCCTTTATGCCAATTCTTCATAAAATTTCTAAAGGAAGATTTGGCTAGTTGTCAGGATGTACAGGGCCCTCCAATGTCATTATAAATGGTAACCCTTGAATTTATAACTAGGGGCTATTTTTCGTATTCCAATAACAATTAGTTCTAGGAGGTATGTATACTGTGGCATTTGCTTAAACAAGACACTTTTACAAATCCATGCCCTTGGATACGTTTTAATGTTCAGTTGTGTTTTGACATTTTCATGTCTTCACTAGTGAATTCCTGCAAATCTCTTCTTGAAACCATTGCCTGCCCCGACTACCTCTCTCAGAGAGCCATTTGCTCACTGAAGGATTAGAGAAATTTGTGTTACTCCCAACAATAAAATAATGTGATGTCTTTCTTTGCCTGAACTGTGAGGGCATCCCTTATTCTTATGTATCCTCCCATCACGCTGAAAATTCAAGTTGGTTTAATTTAATTCAATCCATTGAATCACAGAATGCTAACCCCAGAGCAGTAAGTATTTACAAAGTGCCAAGCATGCAGGCAGGACACTGTGCCCTCATCTGTGATGCCCATGTACGTCAGCAATTTTTCCTTCCTCTCCCCTCTGCTGAGGGCTGTGTCTGTTGAATAACAGAATGAATGTATACAATAATTACTTAAAAAAAAATAAATGCTACCTTCAAGAGCCCCAGGATAAAACCACGCCATGGGTACCTGGTCCAATAAAACATAACAGGGTATCAGGAAAGACCAGGAAGAATTCTTAGAGCCACATTCATGTTGCTCCCATACTTCTAAACCCCATATCTGGCTACATACCATTTCTGCCACCAGACCAGGGAGCCCCAGCGTCTCCATTGAATGTCTGCCACTAATCCTGGGTACCCAAAACTCTCTCCTTTTCATCTACCATTCTACCCTTTCCCCACAATCTAACAAGCCTCATGAGTGGTCATTAACACCTGATCTCAACCTTGCTTTCTTCTATTTTCACCTCTACGGAGGTCTTTAAAATCCTGGCAGTCCAGGCTCTATTTACAATACATTGGAAGAAAACATATGAACGAGCTAAAGCACAGATCTCAACTAGCTGAGTGAGTATGTTGGTTAATAACGAGGTGGGGGAGAAGAAAACAATAAGATAAAATTAATTCCAGATTACTATCTAGGATTCTTCGAACGTCTTTGAAATGAATGTGAGATTCAGTAACACTAGGGTTCTAATTCACTTCTTTACGGCAGCTACTAAACTAGGCTACAAGTAACAAGTGCTCTGTTGGCCCGAGGAAGTCGGTGCAGCTGCCACAGCTGTCACCAGAAGCAGTGTAGGCTTTCTGAGGGGCTCACCAGCCCAGCCGATTTTATTCATGATTATGATGACTACCTAGGCTTAATTCCCCCTGCACATATGTGATTTTTTAAGGACGTCAGTGGGGAAACAGTTCCACAATGTTCTTTGGTAATCCCTTCCTCTGGTCATGTATCCAATGGAGTCAGGGAGCTTTTCCACATGTCTGAGATAAACCCACCTGCAGCAGGCTTGGCCCTGTCCAGAGATTCTAGGCTGAGTGGAAATAAAGACCACCAGTGCCCCTGTACTCCTCTACTTTCCCTCTTCCACTCAATTTAATAATCTGAATTATTACATTGTTACTTTCACGTGGGGGGGGTGGGTGTTGGGGCTTCTGAGCAGGCCAGAATAATTAATGACCCTCTTCCCTACCTGAGATCTGAACAAATTAAGAAGTGAGTGAAAGACGAAGGTCAAATATCCCTTAATGACGAATAGTGGCTGAGGTAGATGTAAGCTAGTAAGAGAGCTAAGGCTACTTAAAACCTCAGAATAGGGCTTCCCTGGTGGCGCAGTGGTTGGGAGTCCGCCTGCCGATGCAGGGGACACGGGTTAGTGCCCCAGTCCGGGAAGATCCCACATGCCGCGGAGCGGCTGGGCCCGTGAGCCATGGCCACTGAGCCTGCGCGTCCAGAGCCTGTGCTCCGCAAAGGGAGAGGCCACAGCAGTGAGAGGCCCACGTACTGCAAAAAAAAAAAAAAAAAAAAAACACCTCAGAATAGGTCAGACTTATTCCTCTCTACCCTGCCCCCTCCAAGTCCCAGGTGCATATGCAGGTGAGATTTGCAGAGCTCAGAGGCAATGAAGAAACCCTCTTCCCTGGGCACTTGTTCCCAAGGGAAGTTGATGAGCTGAACTTTATTCTTCACAAATCTGCTAATCAGATTAGGCACCGTTCCTCCCCAGGGTGCTGAGGGAATAAAGGGCTGGAGAGAACAGCCAGAAGTATTCAGGGAAAATCTCTTCTAATGTAAACCAGAGGTTGGAAGAGGCAACCTTTACCTAAAAATTGACCAATCCTACAGACAGAAATTGAATCTCTTTTTAACTTTAGATTCTCATCTAGAGTTACTGGCCGATCCTATTTTGGTCTACTTTAGCCATTCCAGGATCAGTTTCTGCCATTTCCGGGGTAGGTGCAACCATGGGTAACGGTTTTATTTCTCCTTCAATAATATTTACTTCTGCACATCCCTGGCTAATTATATGGCTTGGTCAACCAAACCAGGCTGACCAAACTTCCCACAGGGGCTACTGCAGGAACTGAACTGCCCAGAGACTATTCATTTCAGTAGAGCCTGAAAGTTGACCTGGGGTCACGGTTCAGCCTAGTCCTTCTGGCTCACTGTACAGAACCCTGGTCAGTCTGAGCAGTTCACTCGTTCCGAGCCACGTTGCTGCCTCAGTTGCTACAGTGGCACTGATTCAACTCCTCAGTTGAGACAGTCAGTACATGATGCCCTTTTTGGAACACCTCACACCTCCATTGTCTTGCAAAAAGCCCAACTGCATAGATGGCAGGGTCTCAGTGTTAAGTTTGTAGGAATAAGGCAGGTTAAGGAAAGGTTAGACTAGTATCCTCATCATCAGGATCAGTCTGTGTCAGATGACACACGATGACACCTACAAATGTGCTGTTAGCATAGCTATTTGTGTATTATACTATACTATGCATTTCCTAAGGGCAGGGAGGGATATTACCTTACTTTGTCAAGTTTCCTTTCTGCGCCTTGAATGTTTCTTACAAGGGAAAGGACACAGGGTGTCCTGGAAGGAACAGGGCTCTAGAGCTTGATGAGCTTAGGTGAGATTCAGCTCTCTCAGTGGTTTTGGGGGCACATCCCTCTACCTCTCTGAGCTTCGGCTTTCTCATCTGTAAAATGAACACATAAAAATTACCTCATGTGTTTATGGTGAAGATTGAATGAGTTGACTTATGTAAAGTACTTAGCACACTACCTGGAAGACAGTGGCATAAAGTTGATTAAACTAAATAAATTCCTATTACGATGGTCTACCAAACAACAGAAAAGGTAGCATTCAGATACGCTATTTTGGTACTTTCTGAGGCAAAAAGTTTGACCAAAGAGCTTGCCCTTCAAAGAATTATATCTCTAAATGCCTAAGTTATAATTCATTCTTGGCCCTTGTTCTCTAGTCTTGAACTTTTTTTGATGGCACTAGCCTACAATATCTCTAATTTACCATGAAAACAGAACTAGAAGCCATGTCAAGGTGAGATTTCTAGGAAGGAATAAAAGGGAATAGGATTGCATATCTTAAGAACCTACATGAGACAGGTGCTAACATCCACTCAGTTAAAAAGTAGCAGAGCTGTAATTTCAACCCATATCTGTCTGCTTCCAAAGCACTTATTTTTTCCACTGAACCATTTGCCAGGCTATTTAGTGGGTGTCTGTTAAATAAACAAACATGGTGGGGAAAGCCTAAGCTAATGGTAAGTCTAGGTATACTGAAGGATAACCTCTTACTTCAGTAATTTTTCTGTAGGTAGTAATTGGGGGGAATATTGGCAAAATGGACTGACTATAAATAAGTCTCACTTCTTTTGTTTCTATCTCCTCAATATTTATTCCAGCAGCCTCATTCTCAGCTGATCTCCCTGCCTCCACAGTAGTACCCTTCCATTCCATCCAAGTATTGAATACTACTGTGTCTTGATGCATACTAAGTGCTGTACAAGTACTTGTGCAATGAAAAATTTATATATTGTTTGTAGCCAGCATATTCTAAATTAAAATTTGCCCAAAATTTACAAACAGCTCATGTGGCTCAATATCAAAAAAACAAACAACCCAATCCCAAAATGGGCTGAAGACCTAAATAGACATTTCTGCAAAGAAGACATACAGATGGCCAAGAGGCACATGAAAAGCTGCTCAACATTGCTAATTATTAGAAAAATGCAAATCAAAAACTGCAATGAGGTATCGCCTCACACCGGTCAGCATGACCATCATCAAAAAATCTACAAATAATAAATGCTGGAGAGGATGTGGAGAAAAGGGAACCCTCCTACACTGTTGGTGGGAGTGTAAATTGGTACAGCCACTATGGAGAACAGTATGGAGGTTCCTCAAAAAACTAAAAATAGAGCTGCCATGTGATCCAGCAATCCCACATCTGGGCATATATCCAGAGAGAAATGTGGTTTGAAAGCATACATGCACCCGAATGTTTATTGCCGTGCTGTTTACAACAGCCAAGATATGGAAGCAAACTAAATGCCCATCAACAGTTGAATGGATAAAGAAGATGTGGTAT
Organism: Neophocaena asiaeorientalis asiaeorientalis; assembly: GCF_003031525.2. Lineage (NCBI taxonomy): Eukaryota > Metazoa > Chordata > Mammalia > Artiodactyla > Phocoenidae > Neophocaena > Neophocaena asiaeorientalis. The sequence continues at coordinate 4,886,411 of NW_020175536.1, read as the reverse complement.
ATATATATATAGGGTTGGCCACAGAGTTGGTTTGGGTTTTTCCATAAGATCTTATGGAAAAACTCAAACGAACATTTTGGCCAAGCCAATATAATGCACTATTACTCTGTCATTAAAAAGAATGCAATAATGTCATTTGAAGCAACATGGATGGACCTGGAGATTACCATACTAAGTGAAGTTAAGTCAGACAGAGGAAAACAAGTAGCATATGACATCACTTATATGAGGAATCTTAAAGAAAATGATACAAATTAACCTATTTACAAAACAGAAAGACTCACAGACTTATAAAAGGAATTTATGGTTACCGGGGGAAGACTAGGGGGAGGGATAGAATGGGAGTTTGAGATTGACACGTACACACAGCTATATTTAAAATAGATAACCCACAAGGGCCTACTGTATTACACAGGGAACTCTGCTCAGTATTCTGTAATAACCTGAATGGGGAAACAATTTGAAAAAGAATAGATGCATATATATGTAAAAATAAGTAAATAAATAAACAAATAATAAAATGAAAAAGAAAAGAAACAATGTGATAAAGAAAAAATCTTGCCTTTGCTCTCTCCTTACAACACTTTGATATATCTTCTTTGCCTTTAGGTTGTTGAAACTCAAAGGTATGACATTCAAGAGCTTTCGGATCTGGCCTCTGTTTCTGTCCGTATCCTCATCTGTAATCACATCATATGTTCAAGTCATACTGAACTGTCTGCATATCCCCAAACATGTTCCTCCTCAAGATCTTTGCATAAGCCTATGCCTGGAATACTCTTCCTACAATCTCTTTACTCCTTGTCCACTTATTTTTCAGGTCTTAATCTAGAAGGAAGCCTTCTCTGAACTCTCATTAGATAAAAGTAGGTATCTTCTTTGTGTTTCTTTGTTAACCTTTCTGATGGTATTCATCTCCTTCTATCCTCTCCTTATCTACCTATAGCCATTAAACTGTATACGAGAGCAGCTATTCTTTTGTTATATTCACTTTTGTATCTTCGGGCCTAGCACAGAAAGGTTTTTTTAATGAACAAATCAAACAATCAGTGAGCAGGGTCACAGACATGAATATGAAAGTGGTTGGGGTAAATTGGGAGGACAGTTTACATGCATTAGACTCCATAGTCCCGAAACTGTTGACCTTGATAGCGCCCCTAAAGTCAATACCATTTCACACATACATCTCCTAGGGAACTTTTAGACCCTCTTGTCAACAAGAAGTAAAATCAACCAGTATTGAAATGAAATGTGTTTGTTGAGTTAAATTGAATTGAACAAGCAGGAGAGAATGTTTCTAAGTAATGGCATTTATATTCAACCTCATAGATCATTTTATACCTAAACAATAAACTGGTAGAGATTATCTAGAAAGACACTCATTCTATAAAGGTCAAGTGCCTGCTCTGTGCCAACAGAGTCCTAAGCAATGAGGTTATAAAGGTGAATAACATGCACTACACTGCTCTGTGTCTCCATTTCCTTACCCTAAAATGAGAATTTTAAAAGTACCTAAGTACCTATCTCATAGAATCAGATAAGAATGAAATGAGTTAATTCATATAATTGCTTAGTATAATGGCTGGTTCCTAGTAAGCACTCAAAAATGTTAGCTATGGTGAGGTGATGATGAAAGTGAGATGATGGTGATGATGCCACCACATGGAGCTTACAGTCTCATAGAAACATAACTGAATTATTGTTCGACAGCATGAAAAAGCACCATAAAAAAGGAATGAAAAAGAGACAACTGTATGACAAAGAGAGTAATCAGCTCTGCCTGGGGGTGGCAAAGAAGATGGAACCGATCATAAAGGCTTCATGGAAGAAGAAACAAATCTGAGGCTTAAAGAATTAATAGGAGTTGCAGGCAGTTGCAACCTTGTCTTAAGGCTCTTAAGGACCTCAACCCTGTTTTTAATTCCTCTTGTGATAAGAAATATTTTTTCCATAAATGAAGGTCTTAACAACTGGGCCATCTCATCAGGAGAAAATAAATACGGAGGTACAGAAAATGTCTCCTTCCTCACTAAGGTTTATTTGTCTATTCCAATTTTTCAGAAAAGCATTTTAAAGAATTTCAATAAAAATATGTTAATTAGATTGAAGTCTGGATATATTTTAAATTTTAATTTTTTTAATGGCTCACCTATCAAAGGGGGATTATCTCTCTAATTATTTTCATGGCACCTATCACAGGTATCTTCCTGCTTTGACAAATGCATTCACGTTTAGGCAAAACATATGTGCCAAGAAAATTACAGTGTCTGTCAACCGTGGAGGAATCTGGAGTGCATGCTTTGCTATGAATATCACAGAACGTGGAGTTCTAAGATTGTGGCCACTGTCCTAAGCTGGAATTGTAGGTCCTCTTGGAAATTTTTTTTAAAAGGACTCTTTTAACCTGGTATTCACTGGTACTAAAAATCAAATAGAGGGCTTCCCTGGTGGCGCAGTGGTTGAGAGTCTGCCTGCCGATGCAGGGGACACGGGTTCGTGCCCCGGTCCGGGAAGATCCCACATGCCGCCGAGCGGCTAGGCCCGTGAGCCATGGCCACTGAGCCTGTGCATCCGGAGCCTGTGCTCTGCAACGGGAGAGGCCACAATAGTGAGAGGCCCACGTAATGTAATGCAAAAAAAAAAAAAAATTAAATAGATACTCAGCCAAAGAGGGCCCCTCACTCTATGTTGTTCTGTGTTTTCCTCCAAGTGTAACAAAACAGTATTCATATCCCAGGAATGGACGTTTCTGCTGCTAGGGCAAAAAACTTATTTCATCTTCCACAAGTATGGAAAATGTTACAATCCAAACAGGGCTCCCTTATCCATGAGCACAACTGCCTACGAGCTAGATTTGTTAAACTATGTAAATCTTATTAGCCTCCAGTATCTTCAACCTTTCATCTGGGTCTCCTCACTATCTAAAGTTTGCTCTATTGCTTTCCCTCTTTTTTATGTTTATGATGTAAAGTCATTATAAATCCACAGTCAATAAACTAGCCAGAGATTAATACCAATGGCAATGATATAACAACAGCAGACATAAAAAATATAGCTGGGATCCACCATAAACAGGCAAAACTGAGCTCCAAAGAGTGTTTCACAATTCAGTTCATAAAAAACAGACTGCTGTCAGCCCAGCCACAGGAGGACAATCAAACTGGCTTTCCTGGACAGGCACAGCAACTCATGGATCAACTCTGTCACTTCAGACAAAGTTAGCAAAGAGAAATACCTCTCTCTCCTTCCACTCCAGCAGTAGGAAACCAGGGGAGGCAGGGAAAGTGAAGGGAGGACGGCATGATGTGTAGATGTTAAGGCAAGCAGCCAGGTTTGGGGAAAACCACAGGGAAATCTCAGATGAACCTGCGTTGGGATGCTCAGGATAATCCACCACTCATTACAACACTCTTAAAGCCTATTTCAGAGATGACTAAGTGATGCAGTTTAGAGACCATGAAAGAGAAGACCATATTGTTAAGTTGATAATCAAGTATAAAAATATAGGAAAAATGGAAAACTTTCTGCAATAGGATTTTCTCAGAAAATCTAGATACTATGGTTGGCAAACCCACAAGATAACCCAGTTTTCCAGTCAAACAGATTACGGTATGTATAAGCTTTGCTGATTAGAGATGTTCATTTATTTCATTCATGGATCTATTTAATTACTACATACACACACGTGAATACACATGCACGCCAAGCCTTTTCTAGGTGCTAAGATTTAGGCTTCACACAAAGTAGAATGAAAGTGTGACAAAATGAAGATGACCAATGTGTTTTGAGATTAGTTGAGGCAAGAAGCTTTGAGGGGACTCTTAGAAGACAAAGCATTTAGGCTGAATCTTAAAGGCTAAGTGAGATTTCAACAGGCAAAGTAGAAGGAAACAGGATGTTTCAGAAGAAATAGCATAAAAGATGGTACAGAAGTGTGAGTGTGTATTCAGGCTAAGAGTAGACCAGTGAGGATGGAGCATTGGTAGGTGGAAGGGTGAGTAGAAGGTAAAAACAGAAAAGTAGGGTATGAGCAGAAACCTGACCTAAGACAGCTGTGGGGTTTATTCCTAGAGACTGTATTGTAAAAATCATTCATAGTTGAGGCTGCATCCTCCTAGGCCCTTTCCTGAACTGAGATCTCACTGCTCCACCTCACTCACCCTTTGCATTTCTGCTTCTGAGATTGTGTCAGTAGGTGCAGCCACCATCTGTAAGAAGAGCCTGGCAAATTTGGGGGGTATTTGCTATAAGAAGGTCACATTCCCAGCTGTTGGGTCATGTAATCCACATCTTCTCTCACTCCCCCTCACTCTTTATTTTGCAGAGAGCTATTTATGGTCCAACCTCTCTCCTTCCTTGTTTCTACTATCCACCTGCTGTTGCAGAGAATTGCCATGATCTTATGTGTTCTTTACAATGGAAGGACATGAAACACACTAATTAAATCTGCAGATCAAGCTGAAACGAAAGGCATAGCAAAACCACGAAGGACAGGCAAGTAACATAAAGGGGCTGCAGAGCTCAGAAATATGGGCAGGAAATTACCAAATGAGCCTCAGCATGGAGGCCTGAAAGCTAATACAGCTGGAGGAAAGGAACCTGAAAAACAGCTATTTCAATTTCCAGGGAGAAACCTGGAAAGCAAGAAACGTCGAGAAAGAAAAAGAAAGAAAGAAAAAAAAAAGAACAGGAAGGTGATATTAGACACTTCAACATAAGCTTACGGTTCTGGGAAGCAGAATAAAAAACAGGGTGCATTTCTTGGCTGCATTTTAAGTTTCATGGCCAGACATGGCTGCAAGGTGATCCCTATGTGGAGCTGCCATGGGGTAGACCGAGTTTGGTTTTCAGGTGCTTGGGTAATAGAGTGAAATAGACAAACAGGGGGCAAATGGAAGCCATGGACAGAAACAGTCAATGGATGGGAGTGACTAAATTCCAAGAAAGGGAGATGGATTGATGTTGGTAATCTCATCTGGTGACAAGGGACAGTGAAGATGATGATGAGCATAGGAACAACATGTGCTCTAATGAGAAAAAGCCTGTGCTGGGGTGTTGCTTGTCAAAAGGGCAGTAAGCCTCAGAGAAGAAAAGGCGGTTTTGAAAAGTTGGCAAGTACTTCCAAATGGGCAGCAACCTTAACGAGGTCATCCAGAGAGCTGTGAAAGCAGCATTGTCACAGACGTAGAGGAGAATGTACACACAGCTCTTTGGAGGGTAAGTCTGAACTCGAAACCAGCTTCGACCTTCTGACAAGGTTGCATCATCAATCCAGGCTCAGCGTCAATTCAGATAACATCTGGTCTATTTTCTCATTTTTAATTGATTCAAGAAAGATAGTTGAACAAGTAGAATGTGCGTTCTGAAGTAGAGTTGATGTTTCACTAGCATATAAGCTCACAGAGAGCTGGGACCTTGTCTTGTTCATCTCTGGATCCCAAGTGTTGAGTGCAACAGATATGCAGTGTTTTTTGAATTAATTAATGATGCAAAACTGGAAAAAAAGTATCCCTGCAGTGAAGTTCCAGAACACATTTTTGGCAGTCCAGAGGTTCAGCACTTCTGAGGCTCTCTGGGAACTTCTCCCAAAGGGTTTGTATTCAAGAAAGAGATTTGTGCTTCTCTGCCTGTTCAGGGCTCAGAGAATCCTTTATCAGGGATAGAAAACCCCTCAGCATGGGGTTGGGCATTCTCCCACATTTAAAAATTAGATAGCTTCTTTCTTTCTAAAATCTGAGTGAGAGGGCTTCCCTGGTGGCACAGTGGTTGAGAGTCCGCCTGCCGATGCAGGGGACACGGGTTCATGCCCCGGTCCGGGAGGATCCCACATGCTGCAGAGCAGCTGGGCCCGTGAGCCATGGCCGCTGAGCCTGCGCGTCCAGAGCCTGTGCTCCGCAACGGGAGAGGCCACAACAGTGAGAGGTCCGCGTGTCTCAAAAAAATAATAATAAAAAATAAAAATAAATAAATAAAATCTGAGTGAGAAATGGAAGAAGCTGACGGGAAGTATTCATTAACTTATTGAACAAATGTTAGGATGCTGTGTAGTTCAACAGCTAAGAGCATCGGCCTAAGAGCCAGATGGTCAGATTTCAAATTCTGGCTTCGCTACTTCTTAATTGGGTATATTCTTTGGCAAGTTATCTAACTTAACTTTGTTTCAGTTTCTTCATTTGTAAAACAGGATAATAAAAGTGCCTGATGAATGAGGTTATTGTGCGGATTATATTAAACAATCCATGGAAAGCATTTAGAAGAAAGCTGATCAGTCAATCTTTCCTTTCTGGGTGTTGATATGTGTGTGCGTGGATGAACTGAGCCCATGCCGTGGGCTGGGCACTCCTGCACGCTGCAGAGACAGTGGGAAGCCAGACAGGCAAGGTATGAGATCTTCACTTCTCGTTAGCGAGTCAGACTGTAAGCAAGGAAGTGAGTAAATGGAAATGATAATTTCAGATGCAGATGAGTTCCATGAAAAAGTAAAATGACACGATTTGCTAGAGGATGACTTGGGGAGAACCAAGGTGCTATATTAGAGAGGCCAGAGGAAGACTCTTTGAGAAAGTCTGAGCCGAGATCTGAATGACCGGAGGGAACCAAGCATGGCAGGATCTGAGGCAGAGGAAACACCATGTGCAGCAGATATTGCCTAAAAGTGAAGCAAGTTTGTCGTGTTCAGGGGAGAATATGTGACAGAGTGACAAGGGCTTGGTGACAAGAGGGAGGAGAGATAGGTAAACACTAGGAGATAAATAAGATCAGATCTAGGAGATAACCAGATCATGTAGAGCTTTGTTGCCCAAGATAACAACTTTGGATTTTGTTTGAATGCAGTGTGAAGCCATTTGAGACTTTTGAGCTGAAAGTGACATGCTCTGGTTTTGAATTTTTCAAGGATCATGCTGGCTTCTATGTAGAGAGTAGACTATCTGGTCTAAGAGAAGAAGCAGAGGGACAAGGTGGAGGCTACTGGCTATTGCAGAATCCAGATGAGTTAACACCCCTTTGACTAGGGTATAGCATTAGAAATGGAAAAAAATGTGATGGGTTTAAATTACATTTTAGAGTAGAACTAACTGGATTTCTTCTTTGATTAAGCCCTGAAAGGAAAAAAAAAAAAAAAAAGGTTTTGAAACACTAATTATGAACAGTGCCTGCATTTAAATGACTTCCAAACTGTATTTTTCAGGGTCCTGGTAGGAAACAGAATCCCACTCAGACTTTAATGAAGAGATAATCTATAGAGGCTTGAGCAAAACTAAGGGAACCAGTAGGCAGGTGGAGAACACAGAAACGCGCAAGAGTGAGAAGTGAGAAGCCATCACAACCCCTACATTTGAAAAGGCAAGAGGAGGAAATTGCATTAACGAGGCCCCATGAAACATGGAGCCTTGGAGCAGAGCCATCTGGCAGGAGATGTAATCCTAGAGGAACGTGTCACTGTCACAGAATGTGGACCGGAGCACAAAGGAAGTGGAAGTAGGGACTAAACACTTTGACCTCTTTCCTCTCACACACCAAGATCTGCTACTGCCTGCAATAATCCCAGCAGAGGAGGCTGCATTATGATCTGAAGTCTCCCTGGAGCACAGAATACAACAGAGAAAAGCACGGGATAGATCTGGTATGCTGACAGCGTAGAGCAAAACTGAAAGCATGCAAAACTGTTAAAGAAGAAAGAAGATATAATCTGGAACAAGTCTAATGCCAACTTCAGGGTTTTCATACAGGCTCAGCCCAGAGTCTGCACCTAATTCAAATTCTTTCATGCGAAATACCCAAGGATACAACACAATTGCCCTTCTTCTCACTGTGACCAGTACCCATTCTGTTCCTTTTTTTTCCCCTCAAGGAGGGGGGTGTTGGGCTGCACCCCACAAGCCTACAAGTCCTGTACTTGCCCAGTTTTAAGACTGAAGGAAGAACCCCCGGAGACAGCAGAGACAGAGACATCAATGGCTTAATGGATGGGGGACTGTACATGTCTGAAGCAAGGTCCTGGAGCAGCACCCCATCATGTGCACCACATGGAGGGCAGGACACGATGAAAGTCTCCGTTCGCAAGGGGACGGGGAGATTATCAGTTACAGGGGAATTGACGTCAGGTGGGCTCATTATTTACCAGGGACCCCAGCAAACAGGCACACCCCTCACTGCCCCTTTGATAAGAATAATCACCAGCTGGGCCCTGGGGCAAGTAATGCAGGAAGGTCAGTCACGTGAGTAGGGTGTAGGTGCGACAGGCACTGGGCGAGCGGGGGATGTACAAAGAGCAAGAGAACAGCCATCATGAGTGGCTTGACCATACATGGGGTAACTGTGGTTACAGGAGATGATTTAATTTCTTCATTGCCTCTGAAGCAAAATATACATTTCTTTGTTTTAAGAGTTTTACCGCCAATAACTATAGAAAAATATACAGAGGATAACACACAATGACTAGCACAGGGAAGTTATAAAACTCACAGTTCTAATTGCCATAGCCAGGGGCTCACGGTGCCTGCAACCCTCTGAGACTATAAATTAAATGGAAGGCCCAGTGACATCTGTATTTTGCTTTTGTTCTCTCTTTCCATCTCTCTGATTCAATATAAAAACAGCTAAGCAGCCCTCTCCCTTTCAGCCTAGACAACACATAACTCCATGTTTTAATAGAACAATTTGACCAAGAAACATCCACCTCACCTGACCAAAAAGCTACAGAAACCTCCATGGCAGGCTTCCTCCATACAACTGCTCATGGGAGAAAGTAGTCATGACTCTCTCTGGCTCCTCATTCCTCTCCCCTGTATCACTGCGCATAGCCACCTCCACGTTTCTCCCAGCAGCCTAACGCTAAGCAGCTGTGCAAGGGCAGATGCCAGTCTCTGAGGAGCTCCTGGATTCCCACGGAATGTGATTTGCCCCATCATATTAGAGCCCGCCTCCACTTTGCTTTCTTATCATATCTGAGGCTTGAGGAGTCTGTGTGCAGGATAAAACAATGGCATTTTAAGCTTTCCCTGTGGCCTTAATCACTATGCATCCTGGTGCAGCTCGCTGTGCTGATCACGTTGATGACTTAACCTAAATTCTTAATGCTCCATCTCGGTGCAAAGAAATGGCATTTTTTAATAAAAATGTAACTCTTACCTTAGCCCACCAGACAACTGCCAATATTCCATGAATTCTAGACTACAAATTCAATCAAGACACAGATCCTGTCTGCCTCAAATATTAGTGTATTCCCTAGAGCCTATCATCATACCTTGTATACAGTTAGTGCTTAATAAATATCTTTGAGTAGCAAATTGTTTTGCAAATGGCATTTTTAACTGCCACTCCTGCCTGTGCCACACTAAGCCTATACACATCAACACACACACACACACACATACTTTCTCCATATTCACGTACATAAGATGTTCTCCGTGCTACTTTAGCTCAAGGCACCAAGAGAGTTATCAGTGTAAGAAAGCAGAGAACATTTCTTTAGAAGGACAAGACGACAAACTTTTCCTTGACGATGGTCCCAGGAACAGTGTAGCCCCCATCCCTCTCTAGCTCTGTCCCTGCCAGTTCTGAGAGCCCTTGCCTATTTGCTTCCTATCCACAATCAAAGGGAAGAATTCAGTTCAATCTCTTCTTTCACTATTACCTTGGCTTCAGCAAATTTTCTACAGAGGAGGGCTTCTCCACCAAAGGAATTTTTATTGACCATTCCAGACTAAGCATCTGTATGCCTTTGTTCCAATCTTCCTCCCCCATAAAGCCTTTCCTGTATCCCTTCTCTAGTTAGAAGAAATACAAAAGGAGCCTTACTGTCCCCACCTCTAGCCCCATCCTGATCCCACACATGGTACATATGGCCCCTCTATAGTGATTAACTTTTTGCCTTGTTTAATTGCATATTTGTTTCATAACTAGACTATAAATGTCTTGAGGAAATGCCCTGTCTTTTCATCTTTATATTCCCTTACACGTACACTATCTCCAAACAGAAATACAGTCTTCTATTTGGTCCCAGAGCTGTTGTTTCTTTCCAGGTTTGATCTGTCAAAATAAAAGTTATTTGGAAGAAAAATCTAAAAATAGAAAAAAACCAAAATAGTCAGGTTAACCCCATGAAGGTAAATGCTCTCTGAGAAGTGCACTTTGAAAGCTCCGGGTTAAATGCTACTTGAGTCCTGTGAACTAGAATTCCTCTGAGAGTTCTTTCCCACCTTCCTCAGGCATGACACCTCTCGGTCCCACACCGTTGGTTTTGCAAAAGCAGCATAGAACCTGTCTCCAAGCAGCACAAGCACAGCAGGTTCATGGATAGGCAGAGATGACAAAAATATATTAACAGCATCCTCACATGTAGCATGTGGATACACCATTGTACAAATTGGGTCATGAAGAAGGTGTTTGATAATATTCAGGAAAGAAAGAAGGAAAGAGAAAGAAAGAAAGAAAGAAAGAAAGAAAGAAAGAAAGAAAGAAAGAAAGAAAGAAAGAAAGAAAGAAAGAAAGAAAGAAAAAGAAAAGAAAAGAAAGAAGGGGAGAGAGAAGGTGGGAGGGAGGAAGGAAAAGAGAAAGAGAGAAAGGAAGAAAGAAAGAGAGAGAAAAGACAAACCTTACATTTACATATGGCTTACTATCTAAGAGTAATTCATATCCATTCTTACAGCTGATCTTCACAATAGCTCTGTCCAGTAGGCTGGTTAGTTATTATCCCCCATTTCACAGGGCGGGGCCCTGAGGATCAGTATTTGAATTACTTGCCTGAGGTCACATAGCTGTAAATGGCGGAGCCAAGTCTCAAAACAAGGTCTCCTGGGCTTCCCTGGTGACGCAGTGGTTGAGAGTCCGTCTGCCGATGCAGGGGACACGGGTTCGTGCCCCGGTCCGGGAAGATCCCACATGCCGCGGAGCAGCTGGGCCTGTGAGCCATGGCCGCTGAGCGTGCGCGTCCGGAGCCTGTGCTCCGCAACGGGAGAGGCCACAAGAGTGAAAGGCCCGTGTACCGCAAAAAAAAAAAAAAAAAAAAA
>NW_020175536.1:4857758-4875275 GCF_003031525.2 Neophocaena asiaeorientalis asiaeorientalis | reverse complement strand
CCGTTTACCCAAAAAAAAAAAAAAAAAAAAAGGTCTCCTGACTCCCAGATCCAAAACTATCACACAATCTTCAAATCTTTAGGGAAGATTTGAGGGAGGAAATGAGATTTCTCTAAAAAATTCTATTTCCTAAGTAATGCAAGTGGGCAAGGAGAGTGGAGATCATAGAAATGGTCCTCCAGGGGAGAGGAGACTAAGAAACTTCTTATTATAAAATCCAAGGTCAGGCCTCTGAGAGCCATGTTTAGGTTTGCAGTGCCACTGAAAACCAGAAGCATTTTTATTTAATTGCTTCCAAATTTCACCTGAACTGGGGCTACTCCTGATAAACAAAAGCTGCCCTGGAGCAATGAAAGTCTGTTCTGCCAGCAGCATTAACTAAAGGGGAGAAGCCCTATTTTATCCCAGACCTCAGCAGTAAGAGGCCAAGTAACCACTCTTTTATCTGTAATGCCCTCATGCCTTCACTCACCACTTCTACAAAGGAACTGATAATTTATGCAGTTTCCTTATGTGAGGTCTTAAAGAATTTCCAACGTAAACCTGCACATTTCCAGGCTCTGCTACTTAGGCATGTAAATTACTTATTTGTTTGCCTTTGATATGTTTTTATTATATCTTGTTACCAACAATTGGGATTTCCCAGAAGAGAAAATTGTACATCTCTCCTATGAAGATACATTTTAATAAAGTATAAAAATTTTCAGCCTTCAATTATTCATAGTTGTACAGGGAATACTTAAGATTCTATTCACCAGAAAGAATCTATGCAAAGATTTATGCATGTATTTTGTTGCCCAGGGGAATAGCACATAAAGGCTTCAGATTTGCATAGCCAGAGAGGTTGCTAGGTCTGAGACTTTAATGCTCTTCAAATCATCTAAAACTTCTAGCATTTAAAAATAGTTGTTATGTGTATGGATCTGAGATGAGAATGACAAAATTCCTCATGATGTTGGAAGAAGGCTATTTGCCAATCTGAAGGTCAAAGCGACTGATAGTTACTTGGACAGAATTCCCATCTGTTCAGGTGATACATTGTAAGAAAAAGAAAGCAGGAAGAGACTTTGAATTTAAAATGTTATAGGGAAATTGGTAGAGGTTTGGGAGCTTGACTAGGACACCTTAAATTAATATGTAAACTGATTTCTGAATACCAACAAGCCTAAGAGCGAATCTACCATAATTCAGAAGTCTAAGCATGCAGAGTGGCCTAGAATTTGAAATAGGCCATCTTGTGATTCTTTTGCCTTCACTCACTCACTGGAAGCATCAGGTGGGTTCTATGGAGAAGAAACAAGATTAAACAAATACTTGGGCGTAGGAAAGCCCAGAGCAAGCATCGCCAAAAAGGAAACTGTTCCATTCGGGGGAAAAGTCGAGTGTCTAGAGGGAGGTGTGAGAGTCAAGGCTGGAAAGACAGTTGGGGATTGTGTTAGGGATCCCCAAGCCACCCTCAGGTTCCGTGGTTTGCTAGAAGAACTAGCAGAAGTCAGACAAGTTATTATACTCATGATTTCAGTTTATTACAGCAAAAAGGGTACAAAGTAAAATCAGCAAAGGTAACAAGAGTGCAGGGCAGAGTCCAGGAGAGACAAAGTACAATCTTCCTCTTGTACTCCTGCCCTCATTGTTCTCTCCCAGTGGAGTCCCAGGGAGAGCACTCAATTCTCCCAGCAATACTGTGTGACAACAGGTATGAAGTATTCAATATTACCAACTAGGAAAGCTCACTTAAGCCTTGATGTCCATGGTTTTTACTGGGAGTCAGTCACATAGGCCTGGAGTATCTGTCTGACGGGCCTTAAGTTACTTGTTCTGCAGCCTGTCCAGAAGTCAAACTGATGATACAGCATGGCCCAAGGCACACACCATAAATGACATGGTTAGCATAGACTATCTGTCCTGTCCCAAGGCCCCCAAGTATACAAAAACACTCTTGTCAGGCAGGATATTCCAAAGGCTTAGAGGTAGCTCCAAGACACTGCCCTTTATTTAGAATGTATAGGGTTTGAGTACCTCAAGGCTGCCTAGTTAACCCTTTACCAAACAGGGGCTAAACCATAGAGGACTTCATGGCAAGCCTTGAATATGAGATAGGGAATAGACAACTTAATCTAGCAGCAGAGTTTAAAAGAGTTAGCAGAGAAAAGGGCGGAAACTAGGGGACCAATTCTAAATTAGCTGTATTCACTCAATGTACTTCTGTCCCAGCTCTGCTTGGAATAATAGGGATCTTAGAGAATGCCCACATTATTACATGACAGGGAGGACCCAGTGCGCCCAAACTTCTAATGCTTTGTTGTGAAATAAATTCCCTGGGATGTAATGAAATCCAGGGAAAATATTGAAAGATGATTCCCAAATTGAGTAAGATAATGAGATCCTGAAAAAGCACGAGAACCAAAGGGCATTTTTAAGCAGAGGGATTATATGATGAGGTCTATGTAAAGTTCAGTTGGGCAGCAACATGTAGAACCACACTAAACCATCATAAACAGGAAAGCCTCAATCCCAACATAGAAACTTCCCAGTCAAGAAAATATACAAATTCCTGCCACACCCCATTACACATGTGTAGAAAAGATCTCAGTATTTGGAGAGAAGCTATAGTAGTTGAGCTCTTGAAATGATTTCCAACTCTATATGTCTAAAATGATCTTCAACTGAAAATAAATGTTGTGGTAGTATAATAATATAAAACTAATTTTTTTCAGATTTTTTTCTTTTTTTCCATTTGGCCCTTCTCCCCATTCTAATAGCCAGGTTTTCTGTGCCCAAGGACTTAGGAAATGGATATGACAGTCCCACAAAGAAAGAGAGAGTAAGAGAGGCAGTCCCTCTTTATTTTTATGTATTATAAACTCATGCACTTGGGAAAATATAAAGAACATACAGCTAAGACAACAAACTAGGCAAAGAATAATCATAAGAACAAGTCATCCTGCCCCAGCCTTTACTCTCAAGGATATTCTATTGAAAGGAAAGGGAAGGCAGAGATGAAAGGGCAGCCACAGGGGTGATTTTATGTATCCCAAGGGGAGGATCTGGGATGAGCTCTAGTAGGTGGCCTGTGATGCAGAGAATTGGGCCTCATATCCTGGGCTGATCTTCAGGAAGGAAGCCTGACTCTAGAGGAGAAATTACTCCATGGTACCTAGATAAGTCCTGATAGATGGGGCCTTAGAGAACCTCACAGACTTTGCAATACCAAGAACATGGTACAGGAGAATGACTTTCATGCTCCCGAGAATGGCTGAAATGTGGTGCAGCTGATGGCTGGACTTGAAGGCCCATGTGAATAGAAACAATAGGTGTCTCCAAGGGACTCTTGAATGTACTTCTGTCCCAGCTCTGCTTGGAATAATAGGGATCTTAGAGAATGCCCACATTATTACATGACAGGGAGGACCCAGTGCGCCCAAACTTCTAATGCTTTGTTGTGAAATAAATTCCCTGGGATGTAATGAAATCCAGGGAAAATACTGAAAGATGATTCCCAAATTGAGAAATATATCTTCCATACCCTCCAATGGGGTGGCACCTTAAAAAAAAAAAAAGAAAAAAAAAAACTTGTCAAGTTACAGAAAACAAAAGTTAAGCTATACTTCTCACACATGTTGTGGGTCTAGACCTATGCCAATTATGAGATTTTCTTACATCATGTAAAATGTGTCCCAGCTAGACCCCATGCCTACTGGCCTGCATCCCATTGTGTATGATAAGCATTTATGCATCCATCTCACTGGGATGAGCTTCCTGAGAGAAGAAATTACATCTCACATATCTTTATATCTCACATGGTGCCTAGCACAGTTATTAGACACTTAAACGCCTTAGTAAATTTGATAAATGAATAAATGTTATCTTAGAAAAATGGCAAGTATGGGAAACTGAAGTTGGTGAAAACAAACCACAACGTGACCCATTATGCAAAGTGATCCAGTCAGGTTTCTGCCAAAATACCAGTCGGAATTTTTCAGTGCAACCTGACAGGCTTAGTTAGAGACTGTGAATCAATGGGTTGTCCTAGATTTGCGTTGACACACTCAGGGAGCTGATGATAAAGTGAGCCTTCAAATACACACACACACACACACACACACACACACACGCATTTCATTGCAGCCAGAGTATGCAGATAGGAGCCTTACAGAATACACATTCATCAAAGAAGAAACATGGCAGAGGCCAAAGGAAGAAAATGAATGACCCAAATTGATCAAAACAAAGCAATGTCCAACCTACTTCTGAGAAGCAGCTCTCTCTGATGCAATGGATAGGATGCAGTGCTCCTTTGCCATTTTGCAGGTTGCTGAAAGGCAAATGTACCCTTCCAAATTTAAATATTACACTTTTTTTCCCTTTGAATCTATATTTAACTTTAATTTCTGATCAAACTAACTGCTTGTGGGATGACAGAAATTCATTATCACGTGAAAAGCATTTCTCTGGGTGGCATGTACCTGCAGGAGGAAAAAAATAGAACAGCCACGTGAAACCCACGGCTGAACCTGAAACAGGCTCAGGTTCATGGTGAGCTCTCTGTGCACATCACAGAGGTCTGTGATTTATTTATATATGCGAAATGCCTCCATAATTTGTTAGATAGATATTTAGCTGAAAAAAATTAAATACTGCCACCGAGTGCCATTTAAGGAATGATCGAACCAGTTCTGATCGTGTAAGAATGGATGTGTGCACTTTGCAGAATTATAAACAAAGCTTAACTCGGGCATTTTTCCATCTTCCTCTTGTGACACAAACTCATCCCGAAGCTGTCCTTCCCTGGCTGCACACAGTTCCCTGTGGAGAGAAGTGGTTTCTCTCACCATTTCTAAAACCCTCAGGGCTTTAGAACTCTGTTCCAGAGATGATTCTCCAGACCAAGAGAAGGTGTAGTTGTAACGCGCATCATGGCGACATTAGAGCATTGGAACCTACATGCACGATGAGGTAGTCCAACCTCCAGTCTGATACCACAGCCCTTTCTTTATTATCATTGCCAAGTAATCAGGCAGTTTCTGTTGCTGGGGATCAGGGCCGGCCACCCCCAAATATGCCACAGTGGCATATTGATTATTTTGAATTAAAGTTACTTAAGAAATAGCCAATTCGAGTCTTCTCCCTTTTTTTTCTTGATGAGTCTGGCTGATGGTTTATCAATTTTGTTTGTCTTCTCAAAGAACCAGCTTTTAGTTTTATTGATCTTTACTATCGTTTCCTTCATTTCTTTCTCATTTATTTCTGATCTGATCTTTATGATTTCTTACACAAAAGGGAGGGGATATGGGGATATATGTATACGTAGAGCTGATTCACTTTGTTATACAGCAGAAACTAACACACCATCGTAAATCAATTATACTCCAATAAAGATGTTTTAAAAAAAAAAAGAAACAGCCCAGGCAAAAGGGATACTCTGATCTTCCCTTCTGTCTCTTAAAGGAGGAAATAAATCTCTCAAGTGAAATGTGCCCTCCTTGCAGCTGGAAGTAGAAGGACACCCTTATCACTAGAGATAAGGGATTCAGGGCTGAAAAGCCTGTATAAACACACCCTGCTACTTCGCCAAGTTACTACCCCAAGCCCAAATTCTCCTTAGAGTCTCCACTAATTCAGCATCCAAAATCTAAGTTTCTTTGTCCTGTCAATTCATCACAGATTTATCGTTCCTTTGTCTAAAAATCATAAAATCATCATGAGACCTCCATGCACCTAAATTAAAATTATTGTCTTTTTCTCCTGTTAATTTGTCTTGTGTCAATTTTATTATTAGTCCAACCACAAGAACTCGAAATGGAAAATTTCTCTCCTCCTTGACACTGCTGGTAGATCACTCCTCAGCTGAATAAGGAGTCTCTGCTACCTTTTACTAGGGACCACTTTTTCTAACACCTAAGTTATGGCACAAACATTCACTTCACAGACTGTCATATTTGGGGAAATCAACATCTGATGATGTTACAGCAACAGCAAACTTGGTGTTCATTTAATGTTTTCAGTGTTCCAGGCTCGATGCTTTTACAAATCCAAAATTCAGTACAAGGTCAATATTTATTTTAGAATGCAAAAGGAAATCACAACAAATTACAAATTTTGAAAAAATTTGCAAGTATCAAGAGTATGACAAAATCCAGAAAACGTACTTATTTTTCCTAAATACCTTCATCACACATCTCTCATACCTTTATCCTTCATGTTTTGGCTTCATGCTCTTTGATCACCTATTCAAGTGACAATAATTTTGTAATAGCATTTTTGATGGTGATGTTAGAGTGATAATTTAGTCATTCCTCTAACATGGTTGATTAAAATTTGTTTTTATTATTAATAATTGAGGAAACTTTTTTTTTACTACTCCAGGACTCATCAGTGGTAATGTCAGCAAAATTTGTAGAATTACTGTCACATTTGGGAAAACCTGGACTGAGTTCCTTTAATGTCCAAGTGGTAAGATTCCAGTCTGACACCAGGTGCCATGCATTTTAAACATTGGTTCTTCTCTGCAACCCACAAAAATGTAGACCCTTGTATATATATTGCTCAAGTCCCTCTCAGGGCAGGGCCTTGGAAGGAACCCTTGTAAATGAGCTTAATTAGCTTCTGTGCAAATCCAGCTGTCTATGAAGTAGCTGCTACAGTTGATAACCCCACCCATGTTTCAGATGAGAAAAGTCAGGTTTAGCGAAGTTGAATATTTCATAAAGCCAGGATATTAATGCTCACCTAGGAAAACCCAGAGACTATTCCTAACCTCTGTGATGTAGTCCCTCAAAGAAAACCACTTATAGTTTTCCAAAAACTGAATCTCTCAGATGATTTTGCAGCCATCCTTGCATTCTATTTCCTTCCCCCCACCCCCCCTTTTCCAACACACACACACACACACACACACACACACATACACATGCAAATGCGCTAATGGGTGTACATGCGTATTTCTTCACCTAGAAAACTTTCCTAGTTACTTTTTCAGATACCAGCTTAAACATTTCTTCCACTCTAAAGACTTTCCTATTTTATTTCCAGGGAATAAATATGGAATTTTAGCACGTGCTTTTTCTGCCTCTGTTGAGATTTTTATAAGACATGTGTCTTTTATTCTATTAATATGATGTCTTAAATTGATCTGGTTTTTTTTTCTCCCAACTTTATTGAGGTATAATTGACAGCACTAAAGAAGTCTAAGGTGTATAGCATAATGATTTGACTTACATACATCATAAAATTATTTAAATTGATTTGTTTTTAAATGTTGCCAACCTTGCTTTCCTGGAATAAATTCATATTAGTCTTGAGAAATCTTCTTTTTATGTATAACTGGATTCAGCCTACTTTGTTTATAATTTTTATATCTACGTTTGTGAGACTGGTCTGTTATTTTTCTTTCTTATTGTGGCTTTGAGTTGGGTATTGCTAAGGTCTGAATGATTGTGTCCCCTCAAAATATATATGTTGAAACCCTAACACCCAATGTGATGTGCTCAAGCTGATGTTAGTGCCTAAAGCTCAGTGTGACATGGGTAGGTGGGTCCTTTGGGAGATGATTAGGTCATGAGGGCATATCGTGAATGAGATTTATGCACTTATGAAAGAGACTCCAGACGGCTGCTTTGTTCCAGTGAGCATGTGAAGATTCAACTAGAAATCTGTGATCCAGAAGAGGACCCTCAACCAATCATGCTGGCACCCTGATCTCAATTTCAGTCTCTAGAATTGTAAGAAATACATTTCTGTTGTTTATAAGTTATCCAGTCTATCTTATTTTGTTATAGCAGCCCGAACAGACTAAGACAGGTTTCAAGAGTATGCCAACCTCCTAAAGCCATTTGGGATACTTCATATTTTCTACTCTCTGGAAAAGTTTGTGTGTGAGATTAGCATTATTTCTTTCCTAAATATTTTATAGAATTCAGCAGGCAAACTACTGTGGACCTGGAATTTTGTATGGAAAATATTTTAATTTTAAATTCGAGTTCTTTGAGAATTCTTAGACTATTCAAGGTATCTGTTTCTCCTTTTATCAATTTAAAGCTATGTTTTCTTAGTAATTCATCCATTTTGTCTACATTTTCACAAATTATGGTATAACTTGTTCATAATATTAGTTCCTGATATTGATTTGGGGGGCCTTTTTTTATTTCGTGATACGTCTTACAAAGAGTTTACCAATTTTATGAGTTTTTCATAGAATTAAGCTCTGGTTTACTAATCCTTTTTCTTATATGCTTGTTTTCTATCTTATTAATCTTTGCTCTTACTTGCATATCTGCCTTTCTTCTACTTAATGACTGTAATTTCCTGTTCTTTTCCTTAAAATATTCTCTTGACATGGTATGTCCACCTAATTTTTAATTATGTCACATCAGTTGCCATTGTTATTATTTCAATTAGGGCTTATTTAGTTTTAATAGCATGTTTCTGAATTTGGTGGGGGGGCTATAGTATTCTAAACTTTATCCTGATTTTTATTTTTTCCTAAAGTATATCTTTAGTAGGTTCTTTCAGTAAAGTTCATTGAGTGGTATAATTTTAGTCATTTATGTCTGAAAATATCTTTATTTCATACTGTATTTCTTTGTTCTTGCATGGAATCCAGATTTACAGTCATAATTCCATCAGCACTTTGAAGATATTATTCCATGCTCTTCAAGCATCTATTTTGCTGCTGGAATTCAGGTCCCAGCTTCATTGCCATTGTTTTGTTACTTAACAGCTTTTTCTCTTTGATTGCTTAAACTATATTCTCTTTGTTTTGGTGTTCTACAGTTTCACTACCTCATTTTATTTATTCCCTTCAGGCTTTGGTACACTTCTTTAATCGGAGGATTACTATTTCTATCATCTATACTGGAAAATTATTAGCCAAAATTTTTCTGAATATTGCTTCTTCCTCATTCTCTCCCCTTGTAGGATTCCTATTAGTGTTGTATGAGACTTAATCATCCTACCGTCTCTTTCTATAACATTCACAACAACTCTGGAGGCAAATTTTGGCTCTACCTTAAAAATACATCCAGAGGGCTTCCTTGGTGGTGCAGTGGTTGAGAGTCCGCCTGCCGTTGCATGGGACATGGGTTCGTGACCCGGTCCGGGAAGATCCCACATGCCGTGGAGCGGCTGGGCCCGTGAGCCATGGCCGCTGAGCCTGCGCGTCCGGAACCTGTGCTCTGCAAAAGGGAGAGGCCACAACAGTGAGAGGCCCACATACCGCAAAAAAAAAAAAAAAACATCCAGAATCTGGTTACTTTTCTATACTTCTGCTTCTACACCCTGGTCCAAATCATCATCATTTTTCTCTTATGTTTCTGCAATTGCCTTCTCATTGATCTCTTTATTTCCCCATTTTTTCCCTACAGCTTATTCTCAGAACAGTGGCCAGAATAGTCCTGGTAGAAATACTTTTCAGATCATGTAATGCCTACTCAAAACCCTCCAGTGGCTTCCCATTTCACTCCAAGTAAAAGTGAAAGTCCTTAAAGTCCTTTAAGGTCCTAAAAGACCCTCCCCACCCCACCCCCACCTGTACAGCTTCTTAACCCATTGCCCTGCCCTTCAGTCCATCCCAAACCCACTGTCTACCTTCCTGTTTTTCCAACCTGCCAAGGATGCTCCCATACCTTCCTCTTTGCCTAGAAAGCTATTACCGGAGGTCTGTGCATCACTCACTTCCCTCCTCAGGGGTTGCTCCAGTGTCGGTTCTCAGTAAAGATCTTCCTCACCACTCAACTGAAATTGGATCACCACACTGGAACCCCATCCACACTTGTTATTACCATATACACCACCACCCCCAGGATAGTTACTGTTATCTGAAATGCTGTGCATTTTATTTACCAAAATTCTTTATTATCGCTCTTGTTTTCTACATAAAATGCACACTCCAGTGAGGACAAGTATTCTTATATCCATCTTTCCCTCCAGCTATATTTCCCAGCAGACAGAAAAATGCTGTATACATAGTAGGTGATATACTAATATTTTTGGCAAAATGGAACATAAATTCTCCATGTCTTTTAATCTTTCATTTTTTCCCTTTCCCTTTGTGCTCCATACTGTTTAATTTCTTCATATAAATCTCACATTTTATTGACTCTCTTCAGTTGTGTCTACTATGTTATGTAAACCATTCTGTATTCTTTTTCAATTTTTGTCTGTCTATATCTTTCAATAACAGCTTATTGAGATATAATCCACATAATGTAAATTCATCTATAAATTGTTTGATATAGTTTTGTCATTTTTTTCCACTCCATTTGGAATTTTTCGTAGTAACGTGTTTTTCCATTTTGATTTGTATTATTTCAAGTCTTTAAAAAATTATTTTCAACATAGGTTTTAAAGTCCTTCATATTTTCCTCTTATCCAAAACTGGGGGGCTGTTCATCCTCCAATTCTAGTGCAGCATGTGGTTAGTAATTTTTTGTATGAGCTTACCTGCTCCGCAGGGTCTGTCATTGTGCACAGTCCATCTGTTCTGGGTCCTGAGAGCACCCTTGCAGTGGGCTTTGTGTTTGCTCCTTCCAGGACCTCTGAGGCTTTCTCTGGTTCACCAGACATACATTAGTTCCACAACACCATTAGTGCAGGAATTGGTATCTACATCCATACCTGAGGGAGACTTGAATCTAGGATTGCTCATGGGTTACTATTGCTTTTCTTTTCCTTCAGAACCAAAAAGTCACACTCTTCACAGCTTTACATTGGCTTGTAGGTCTTCTTCTCATCTCCTTTTTTTTTTATAAGAGCAGCTTTTCCAGGGCCTCAACTCTGCTATATACAAGGCTCTCCCAGAGTTTCTACACGTCCAACTTCAGAATTTGTCTGGTTTTAAATTCCTTCTTTGTTTCTAGCATGTGAGAATTTCCACTTATTTCTTTTGAACTCAGATGCTTTCTTTCTTTTTTTTTTTTTGTCATATTGAATTTAGCATTTCTTTATATCTGTAATAAGGCAGTTTCTGTTAGCTCAATGCATAATATTGTAATTAAAAGACATCCATTAAAGTTTCTTTAGTAAAAAAAAAAAGTAGAAATAAATTCTGAAAGAATTTTAAACCTAAATCTTATCATATTGAATTAAGTATCAATTTAAAATACAGGTTATGGAGCTAGAATATCTGGTATGGAATCCCAACTGTTCTATTTGTCTACTCAACTTGAGTAAATTACCTAACTATCTGTGCCTTTATTTCATTAAATATAAAATAGGGATAGTAATAGCACCCACATTTTAGGGTTTTCTGAACACTAAATTATCTTGATACTCTTAGAGAGCTTTGAACAGCATCAGGCACACACATTAAGTGCTTGATGAAACTTAGTCGATATCATCATCCTCTTCAACATTATTGTATTAAGTTCTGTATATGGGATCCAACCCAATTGTTTTCTGAACCACTCACAGTCAGATGTCACATTCTTTTTGCATTCTCAGAGCCTACAACAATGTTTGGCAAGTAATTGGTATTCCTAAATATTTGTTGATTAAAAGTTGTTCAAAAATATATATGTATATATACATGTATATATATATATATATATATATATACATGTATATATACATATATATTTTTGAACAACTTTTAATCAACAAATATTTAGGAATACCAATTACTTGCCAAACATTGTTTTAATTCAGTTGCTCAAGTCATACTTCTTTAGTTCCCAGGTTTAATAATATTAAAATAACAATACCTTCCTCAATAAGTTACTCTGAGAAGTTTTATAGTGAATCTGAATGAGGATCTAATTTGAAAATTCAATAACAGCATTATTATGGGAACAATAATATAGTGGTAAACATTTAAAGCAATTAAATAAAACAAAAATATACATTTGCTAGATATATGATTACAAATTAGAAATACAGATTTTAAAAAATTGGGAGATGCATCACATATAAATAAGTATTAGTAATAATTGCTGTATCTATGGCCATGTTCCAAAGCTGGACTGAGATGATTCCACAAATCTAGAAATGTACTGAAAATCACCAGATGGTACACTTAAAACGGTGGATTTTAAGGTGTGTAAATTGTACCTCAATAAAGCTGTTTTTTAAAAAGAAAAATAAGTAAGTAAAAGGAAGTGGTTAGGGGAATGGTGATAAAAATAAGACACATTAGCTTCCTCATTTTTATACAGAAAAGTTAAATAGACCAGACCAATGTTTTTAAAATTGTTCTGACTATAACCCACAATAGCATGCATATTTTTCATTACTATCCAGCACAAACATATACATTTCTTATCCAACATCTTGATACATTTGATTATGAGGTAAAATGAGTTTTTAATGTGGGCCACAGCTAAAGACTTGAAATGCACTGCACAAAATTTGTTTTATGACCTGCTAATGTGTTGTGACCCATACTTTAAAGATCAATGAATTTGACCTTGTGTTTTCTTGATGTTTATAATTAAAATATGTTGGTTCAAGTATTACTTTACAAACACATCTTTGAAGTAGAACTTTTTTATACAGATATGTAGGATCCACAGTCTAAAAAATATATTTAAGTAAAAGAAATGTGTCAATAAGGAAACACACACAAAAATGGAAAGCATAAATCAAAATTTAAAAATAAAATAAAAGACATTTGTTCAAAATAGATGAAAATAGGTTAAATACCATAATTATAAGGCAAATAATCTGAAACTAGGTCCAAGCAACCTGATCATGTGTTGTTAAAGATAACAAAAAACAATAAAAGTTTATAATGATAAGTTTTGGTAAAGACATTTTAGAAAAGCAACCAGAAAAATATGGTTTAATATATCAAAATCTACCAGAATTCCAGAAAAAATTCAGTTAAAAGGGCAAAATATATTTTGCACAAAGAGTACAATTCAATAAGAAACTGATAAAATTTTTATAACATATATGATTGGTACAAACTTTTTAATACTTTTATATACCATTTATATGAGATGCTTTTATAAATCAATATTGTATTAGTTACCTATTGCTGTGTAAATTATTCAAAATGTAGCAGCTCAAGCACCAAACATTTATTATCTCACTTTCTGTGGGTCCAGAATTCAGGAGCAGCTTAGCTGGGTGGCTCTGGCTCAAGGCCTCTCACAAGGATGCAGTCAAGATGTTGCCTAGGGCTGCAGTCACTTGAAGCCTTGACTGGGGCTGAGGATTCACTGCCAAGATGGTCCACTCACATGATTGTTGACAGAAGGCCTCAGTTCTTTACCATGTGAGTCTCTCCGTAGGACTGCTTGAGTGTCCTCACAACACGGCAGCTGGCTTCCCCTACAGAGAGTAATCTAAGAGAGAGAGAAAGGCATAGACTGTGTTCTTTAACCAAGCCTTGGAGATCACATGCCATCACTTTTGCCTTATTCTATCCATCATACAGAAAAACCCTGAAACAATATAGAAGGAGACTACATCATAGATATTTGGAAGCAGGAATTTTCGGAGCTCAACATGGAGGCTGGCTATCATCAATTTAAAAAACATAATGCACAAAGGCTACCAGTTTCAAAACACAAAGGAAGGCATACAAAAATCAAACATAAAAACACACTAATAATTTTTTAAAGTAAATATTGTAAAAATTATCTGTCAGATTTTAAACAAATTATGTCTGAAAAGCCAAGTGTTGAGAATTAGGAACAATAGAAATCTCAGATTTCTGGGGGGAGCATAAATGATTTCAATCACAGTAGTATCCAGCATTATCTACTAAAGTTCTGAATATCCTAATATCCAGCAATACCGCTTCATAAAATTTCTTGCTCTACCCTAGAGAACTTTTTGCGTATACACACCAGAGGGTATGTCCAAGAATATTTTTTTTTTTGCGGTACACGGGCCTCTCACTGTTGTGGCCTCTCCCATTGTGGAGCACAGGCTCCGGACACGGAGGCTGAGTGGCGATGGCTCACGGGCCCAGCCACTCCATGGCATGTGGGGTCTTCCCGGACCGGGGCACGAATCCATGTCTCCTGCATCGTCAGGAGGACTCTCAACCAATGCACCACCAGGGAAGCCCCAAGAATGTTTTTAACCACATGATTTGTAATAGCAAAAAAGTTAGAAATATGATAATTTGCATTTGTTTAGTTATCTCTCTGTGTATTGAATGGTGATAAACTTAAAATTTTTCTTTTCCTAGTTCTTTATTCCCCAAATTTACTATTATGAGTTATATCAGAAACCAATAAGAAATGCAATGGCTAAAACAATGAAATAAGGTGAATGAAAGGAAGAAAGAGCTGGAAATAAGTGTTTAATATGAACAGTTTCACAGACAGCACAGACAATGTTATCCCTTAGCCTTCAGATCACATGTTGAAATGTAAGAAAAAAAGATCAAGTTTAAATCCAACTTCTCAGTGCTTGGGTGGCACAGGGACCTTGTGTCAGTGCCAGATCTGGGTATTAAAAGGGCAAAATTGAAATGCAGTTTTTTGATGACCCTGGGGCTAATGATGGGGTTGATAGTAAAAAATGGAACCTGTCCCAGAAGATAGATTATTTCCATAGACTATGATTCTCAGAGCTACTTTGACTCAGACTTCCTAGAATCTAGAATACACACAGCCATTATTCCAAAAATAACTTTCAAAAGCCTAAATGGCTTATAAAGTGTGGTACCTTAAGGCATCACACATCTGTTGCTGCCATTATGAACTGGCTGGATGGGAAACAGTGGTGGGGCAGGGAGAGGGGACGGGGGTGGGTGGTGAAATATTTTCAGTAGCTTCCTCCTTTCTCAGCCACCTCACTTCCCAGGCTTTTTCTTACACTCTCTGTTCAATCCCACATTTCCCTTGTCAGGGGCCAAAGGAGTTTCAGCCAATACAGTCCCTGCTCTGCCTGGCTCTGGCCTGGTCACCACTGATGCTCTTGGCATGGACCCACTGGCTGAAGAACTAACATCAGGCCTTGGGCATGACTTGGCATTAGAGCATGTCAGTCTCAGGTCCTCTCTCGGTCATGGTAGTCCACCTCCAAGACAAGGATTGCTTCTCCCTTTTGAAGGACAGTAAGCCTTCTCCACTACTTGCCACAGTGAACCTTGAGTTTTCACCTTCCTATAGTTTCTCTAGGGATGTAAATCTTGGTTTGGTGCATTCTTCAAAATAAATCAGCTTAGAGTCTAACAGTCAGTATAAACAGTCAAGCTCACGATTACAGTACATTGTGGTGATCATTTAAAATAATGCCTAACAATTCTAGAGCATATGTTCCATTTATTGTTATAAGGGCTTTACATAGATCAGTGCAGTTAAGCTGTACCAAAGTATCACATTTTATAGATGAGAAACTGGAGGCATAGAAAGGCCTAACTTCTGAGTCTCTGCTCTTACATACTACTCTGTATTGTCAAGAGTGCAGCGGAAGTGCAGAGAAGGTACATTAACTCGTGCTTCAGAAGCTGGGAAGAAGAAAATACAAGTAACACTCCATAAAACAACAGGGTTCATTCAGCTCTTCTGATTGGCTGGACAGAGACCCCTTCTTTCTCACTCATTATAAGTATCACTCCCACTGATGCACTCCCAAAGAAAATAATCTCTCCATAGATAAAAAGGCTGTTTTTAAGAGTCATGTACCACAATGTTCATTGCAGGTTTATTTACAATAGCCAGGACATGGAAGCAACCTAAGTGTCCATCGACAGATGAATGGATAAAGAAGATGTGGCACATATATACAATGGAATATTACTCAGCCATAAAAAGAAATGAAATTGAGTTATTTGTAGTGAGGTGGACGGACCTAGAGTCTGTCATACAGAGTGAAGTAAGTCAGAAAGAGAAAAACAAATACCGTATGCTAACACATATATATGAAATCTTAAAAAAAAAAATGGTGCTGAAGAACCTAGGGGCAGGACAGGAATAAAGATGCAGATGTAGAGAATGGACTTGAGGACATGGGGAGGGAGAAGGGTAAGCTGGAACGAAGTGAGAGAGTGGCATGCACATATATACACTACCAAATGTAAAATAGATAGCTAGCGGGAAACAGCCGCATAGCACAGGGAGATCAGCTCAGTGCTTTGTGACCACCTAGAGGGGTGGGATATGGAGGGTGGGAGGGAGATGCAAGAGGGAGGAGATATGGGGATATATGTATAGCTGATTCACTTTGTTATAAATCAGAAACTAGCACACCATTGTAAAGTAATTATACTCTAATAAAGATGTTAAAAAAAAAAAAGGCTGCTTTTATGTCACAAAGGTGGGATGACCTGGTGGACCCTCCAAATTAACTCTCATTGTCCATTTATAGAAAAATGGGGCAGGGGACCCTCAACACAAGGATGTCCTACATGATAACAGCTCAAAAACCTCAGCCTCAACTAATCCTTTCGTTGCGCTTGGACTCTGCTCTCTCTCCGTCTTGAACATTACCTATGAGATTAACAGCAACACATCAACAACATCAAAAATCATTCTTCACTTATTGAGCACTTACTGCGTGCCAAGTGCTTTACATGGATTATACCTATAAATCCTCAAAACAATACAATAAATAGGGCTTCATTATCATAATTTTATAGAGGAAGAGTCTCAAATAAGAGAATAAGTAATTTGCTTTAAATCACACAGAGAGGAAATAGCAGATCTACTCTGTAATATGAGTCCTGTCTCCAAAGCCTTTGCTCATAACCTTTTCATATCCTCCCTTCCTTTGCCCCTTCCACCAACGCCAGCACTCTTTCTTTGAGAACATCATTCCTGGGGCCAGCCTCCCACTCCAAGGAAGCCCATCATTCTTGCATACATGGATCCTTTGAGCCACAGGGAAACCAGTTCTGATAAACTCAAATCTCAAAGAAGGCACACATTGTATTTTGTACAAATTGGTTCCCAAGCATATCCCAAGTAGATGGTTTCACTAATTTCACAGATTTTTTTGTGTGTGTGTGGCTTTTCACATGGTGTTTTCCCAGTTTTCCAAGGAAACAAATTATTCAAACGAATAAATAAATGGCTCAAAGGAAAAAGACTTAAATACACCTTCAAACACTGGTAATGAACACGTACATAGTTCTGGATGTCTATAAGCCAATGTCCTAAGTCCTCAGCATGCAGTCGTTTCATCCAACTTCACTCATGACCTTCAAGCCCATGTTCTAAGGATGCTGACATATTCCCCACTCACCTCAGATAGTGGGCATTTTCTCTCTTGCATAAGTTTTTCTTGCTATGCCCTCTCTCTGGAGTGCCTTTCTCCCTTTTTTGACATCTTCTGTCTGCCTGAACCAACTCATCTTTAAAGCCCAGTTTAAATTCTTCCCTCTCTATGGTGCCTGCCCCAATAGTCCTGTTTCGGAATTGATTGCTTTCTATTCCAAAGAATGATTGCATTTTGTTTAAGCTTCTTTTTTACCCTTATAACACTGTGATATGTGTACTGGTTTAGAGTTATTTATAAATATGCCTGTCTGTCTTACTGGATTTTAATCTCCTTATATAAATTTCCATTTATGTTTATGTGTGTGTGTGTGTATATATATATATATATATATATATATATATA